>NW_006800344.1:9611-147436 GCF_000485575.1 Poecilia formosa
ACTCCCTATAAAATCATTTATAATTCAGTATTGGAGAGTAATCACTGTCCTGACTATAGGGCAGGTTGCAATCATAACCTGATTTCTCCTCTTCCTCTTACAACAGAGGTGAGTGAACGAAACTAATTTAAAATCTCTTCTAAATATTGCGACATTTACACAAAGTTTGGGGGAAACAATCTGATCATCAAGCATCTGTGTTTGTTTTTTTTTTTTGTGGGTTTTTTTTCTGTTTGCTACTTTTTCACTCGGATTCCCAGCAGATGCCCTCTCATATTGTTTCGAATTCTGCTGGAGACTCTCTTCTTTAGTCATTTCTTCCCACTGTCATCAGGTGCTTGATAAGGAGGCAGAATGGTTTCAAAACAAAGGACCTATTTGACTACATATGATTGGTTTAAAAATATTTCTGTATTTCAATAGGACATGCTCGTTTTGTAAACTTCCCTGCGAAGCTGCGTAATAGAAAAAGCTACAGGAAGGAATATGCTGGGTTACGTTGTAATGCACGATCAGTGGCTGCTGATGGCCCTCGGTTGTTTTTTAAGCAATCCTTATGAGGGAGTGGGACTACAAGAGCGAAAGATGAAATTCAAAGGTTAATGACAATGCAGAAAAACAATCCTCAACTGTAAACCACCAGTATATAAAATGAATCAAATATTTAAAGCTTTGGCAAATAGTGCCCATAATTGTTTCTAAAGTTTTTCCAAGTCTTTTTCAAGTTGGTTTTACTGTTGCTGCTGTTTTGCGGCGTTTTAAGTCCTGGGTCAAACTGCTGGACTCAAAGACGAGAGCTTTACGATTCTCAAAGGCAAGTTAATAAAATGACTTAAAGTCTGCTGCTATATGTTTATACAGCAACCTAGAGATAGACTCTATAATGTTTCTCATTGGTGTACTAAATTATGCTGAAATTCATACATCAGAGACTGATCTACTTGTCATGTTAATTTGCTCAGTTTACTGTGTGTGGGCATAATAAAAATATCTTCACTATTTCCTTTTGTGGTGATTTATTGCTCGGTTCTTGATACCGCAGAGTGCTTAATTATCTCTGCAGTGATATTAATACAGCACAGCCAGTTTTATGCTAATTTATTTGAATCTTACAAGAAATGTATAAAAATATATAGAACAGAAATGTATTCCTGCTTTCAAATGTGCAAATGGCAAAAAAAAAAAAGTTTTTAACTCTTCATTTGGTTTTTAACATGAAGATTGATGTTTGAAGTGTTTTTTTTAAATATTATTATTTGTGATTATTTGTCTTAAAGCTAAATGAAATCCATCCATTGTTCGCTTATCGAAAATCCTGTCTAGGAGGGAAACTCGGACGTCTTCCTCCTGGAGACACTCCCCAGTTCGCTCTGGGGATCCTGAGACATTTACAGCCCAGAAGGGGTCGTCTATAGTCCCTCCAGCGTAACCTGCATCTACCCCAGGAGTCTCCTCTCTGAGGGACGTGCCCGGGAGGCATCTAGACTATCGAAACGCCTCTACTCACCCCCTCAGGTGCAAAGGAGCAGCGGTTTTAGTCAGAGCTCCTTCTGGCAGAGCCTCCTCATCCTGGTGCCGAGCCCAGCTGCCCCGTGGAGGAAACTGGTTCTGAATCCAAGGTTCGAGAATCAGTTGGGGTTTTCTTTCCAACACCTTCAGAGTTAGGTCTTCCAAAGAGGCAGAAACTAACTTTTCTGTCCGCTCTCTTAAAGCTGTAGTAATTCACGTTTATAAACAATTTGTTTTTTTTTCTTTTACATATTTGTTTAAAAATGTCACCGTGTCACAACGCTGTAACAGATGACAGATAATGTGTGAAAAAATGTCGGTTTTCTGCCTCCCTCCTGAGTCCTACTGCCACCTGCAGAAACGCATCTCTCCCGATCAGAAACAACCAATCAGGAGGAGGGTCTGTGAATAGTGCTTACTCTCACAGGCCCGATCCTTCTACTGGCTCTGATTGGTTGTTTCTTATCAAGGGGCATATTCCTGCATACCTGGCAGTATGACCACAGGGAGGAGATAGAGGAGCTTGTTTTACTTTATTCACAGTCATGTTATACTGTGAAGACATAGCACCATTTTTGACAAATCTGTAAGGAACATTATTAAAGTTTCATACTGCAGCTTTAAAGGTTAAAAAATTATATTATGCAAAACCAGTTAAACTATTTTTGAATGCAGCAATGTCGGCCTGATGTCAGAACATTATGTCAATTTACTGTCCTCCATATATACTCAGTACTTGGTTGTGGCTTCTTTTATTAGCTGTAAGCCATAATAAATTACATAAAAACTTGAAATATCTCTCTGTTCTTAATTAAACTATGAGTCTCACATTTTGAATTGTAATAGACGCTCTAATTTACTGGGATGTGTCTACACTGTTAAAAGAATTGCGCTTAGACTTGAGATGAAATAATGACTATTTTAAATTTTAACACTTAAAAATCTCTGTCTGAGAGAGACATCGGCGAGATCGTTAGAGGACACAAAGTTAGACTCCTTCCGAAATATCAATACACAAGAAATCTGCTTGAGGTGAAAGAGAAAGAAACATCCCTGAGCAGATGTCCTGTTTAGTTTCAGTTTGACCAAATGGCCTACATTAGGTGATATATTTTGCTATTTATAGATGCGGGGCAAGGCAGGAAACAGCTGCCATGCGTCAGGGAGACAGGCTGACATCCCTCATCTCAGCAGGACCTCCCTGCCAGGCAGACATGAGGAAGCTCTTTATACCTAAACTGAAATGGGACACGGCCTCTTATCACTCACACCGCATACAGAAAACTAATGATATATGGAGCCTGTGGCAAAGACTCAACAATAAAACTGGGCTAACAGGGGCTTGTATGGACGGCTCAATCCAGAGTCCAGACTTTCACAGTTTTGGACGCCCGTCTGTATTTTTTACAGATATATATGTTTGTATGTAAGGGAACGGTAATGACTAGAAGTGGCTTCTTAAAAGTTGCACGTGATTCCTCTGCTTCAACAATAAAAAAAAGAAAACCTTTGTTAGTGTTTAAATTACAAAATGATCGGATCAATATTTATGAGTCTGCTCATGTTCAGGTAAAACAAATGGCTGTAAACAAAGTTTTAGCTAATGAAGCCGACACTGTTGCGCTCTGTGAAATTGATGACGAGCCCCGCGCTGCATTCGCCTCGACGACATGAAAGTTTCATATCGATTCCAACACTCTCAGAAGATGCGAGATGGCAATTAAGTGACCGTTACAGAGTGGACTTCGTTTGCGAGCGTCGATCTATTACCGCCAGGACGACGTGAGAGAAGCGCGTTTGCGAGAGCCTCTCGAAACTCGTTTTATTTGCATGTCTGCTTTGTTCACGCAGCAGACTGATGAATGCTGCTCGCTGTAATCTGCAAATCTCAGCTGATCACAGATGTTGCTGCGTTGGCTGAGGGCTGTTTTTGATAAAGAGGCAAATGTCAAGGGAAGTGATATTCACACTACCAAAGCTGGCACTCTTTCAAGAGATTGTGTTTGCCATGCTGCCCCACGCGCCTGAGAGACATAATCAGTGAACACAGCGGTGAGAGCAGAAAGGAGATAGAGAAACATTATGCGGCAGGGAAACTTCTAACCATTCGAATAAATAAAACGTGTCTTTTCAACAAAAGCTAAAGACATTTGTATCTTATTTCTGCTGTGTTGTGATAAAGTCTTTTGCCAATTAGGTCTGTCTCCTTAAAGGGTGCCAGATTTGTAAGAAAAATGTCGTTGAGAGTCGAGTTTGTAGGTTGAGCCTGTGAAAAACCTGCTAGCTCCTCTCTGCCAATGCAAAACAGCTTTTGGTGGAGGCGGTGTAATAGTGTGGGACAGCGTCTTCCTGTCATCACTGAAGGGAATCCTAATGAAGAAAGATTTCTGAGATAAGATTCTGCTGCCGGTTGCAATCCCGTGTCTCCACATGTATCAACCAAACCTCTTCCGCCAAGATGCTAATGTTTGTTCCCGACAGCGATGGGTTTATTTGGATAGGATTAGCTTCCACAACCTGAACAACATCTGAGATCAGATTTGACGTGCTGTTCGTACCAGAGTGATAAACACAATCACATAGGCGGGCTGCAGACAAATGCTGGTTGGAGAATGGGATGCCGTCCCACAGCAGTGTGTGACCACGAGGAGGAGGACGTCACAGGCTTGCTGCGGGTGTTTACAGTTTCTCCCACATGCTGCTGAGAAAGAGATTTTCCATGGGTGAAAAACACATCCGCAACTCCAAAACTGCCTTCTGCCCATGTGTCACCACTTGAGGGGAAATAAACAAGCTGCCGGTTAAGATTCGTTGACCCTATGAGTCCCAAACGTAGCGGCGACGATCCGGCCAAATTTCCGATTCCGCCACACGTTGAGCTATCTGAAAGATTCTAACAGTTTCTGAAAGGGGAGATGTTGCACTTTCTAGCCAATCTCGGGTTATCACGGTAATTTCACCGAAGGATATTTAAAGAACTGCAAAAATAAACCAGGCAGAGATTTTAGATTTAGGACATAAAGGGTTTCAACAAAAAGAAATTCGGTCCCACAAAAGGAAATCAGCTAAACACAAATTTCATTGGTTTTTGTGAAAAGTTTGCATAGGTACCACCCTCAATGTAAAGATGTCAAAAGTAGGAAAAAAGTTTATTGCAGGCATAATCCCTCACCAAAAAAAATCCAATCTTTACTATGACTACGTTAAAGAGGCAGTATTATGTAAAATCAACTTTTTTGAGGTTAACATATTATGTTAAAATGCTATTTCCTAATCAGAGACATACATGGAGTGCTGCTTTGATTCTTTCATGCTTGTTGGAGAAATCCTTCAATCTCCCCTGGCAGCTATCCTGGGGTGCCTAAACGCTTGCTCTCACAATACGCCGCTTATTTACCTAACGCTCCACCTTGCAGTTTTAGTTTCATAGCCGACTTTCCGCACCACAGATCACTCCTCCCCCGTACCTTCTCCACTGAGCTCCACCAGACTAGCGTCAGCAGCAATTAGCAAACACCTGGTGGAACTGTCGGTCTGCTGAGCTCATCATGTAAACGACCTCTCGGTCCAACGCTTCTAAGAATGGTGGTAAACGTCATTCTGGAGGAATATTGTAGTGATGATGTGCTAAAGGCAGAGTAGCGTCAGAGTAGGAGCTTCTTAAAGAGACACACGCCAAATTGAAGGCATCACATTGCAAAGTCGATGTTCTTTTAACCCATGTTTGTTATGTGGAAAATCTTTATAATAGTTGACGGTAATATAGTCATTTGTGCTTTAAAATGGACCTGAGTGAAGTTGCCCTCCACCACCTTCTTCTAATCAGTCAAAACTCAAACGTTTTGTGTTATGAGCCTGGAAAATACGTAATGCCTACCTTTAAATAGAAGCAAAAAAAAAAAAAATCTAACGAGAAACTCTGAAAATCATCATGTCATTTAAAGGGCTTTTAAGCATCCTAAACTCTTAAACTGTTCGAGAGTAACCTCTTGCACATATATTTGTACTGCAAAGCTGCCCTTTGAAGTGCTAAAGCAGACAAGGGAGCTCGGAAAAGTGCAACTTAATGATCACTAGGTTCAGGGTAATGACACTCGCATCTAAAAATAAAAGAGCAACTGTTTCCCCATCATCCAGCAGTCATTACGTACCATTGTGGGGGTAGTGTAGTGTTTGCCAGGGCATGGGCGAAATGCTACAGCTCAGCATGAAAACGAACCCAGCTTGAGCTCTGTGTCTTGATTAGCGTGAAACAAAAGCAACAAGTGCACAACCGCAGGAACTATATGGAGCTGCTAATTACGTCGCTGATGGTACAGTGAAACTCGGAGCATAATAGTTTAAACAAGTGAGTGGTAATGCCTATTTTTCTCCACGGAAACCTTCAGAGGCTGCGGCTATTACAAAAACGCCTTGTGAAAGTCACACAGTAAGGGGGAAAAAAAAACAAAAGGCCTTTAACAATAGAGTCTGAAATTAAGATGGCAGGACGGTGGATGGAGTACTCACAGCCACTTAGCATTAAGAGAACTACGTTTATTCTTAGAAATGCTTTTATTTTTAAATGTGGTGCAGCAGACTGATGGCAGAGGTTGACTTTGGGACCGATCAGCACATCAAATCCAAGCACTAAAGAGGGATAGTACACAACATTGAATAATTTTAGCTTTAAATCCTGCTATGATGTTGTTCCCTCATCAAAAACAGACCTATGTTGCCATTTGGGGTTACTTAAGCTCTTGCTTATACAGAGTGTCGCCCCCACTCAGCTCCTCCAGACTAGCAGCAGCAGCAGCAATTACGAAACACCTACTGAACTTAGCATACAAACTATTTCTCAAGAACTGCTGTCGAAGACATTGTTGTGATGGCATGCTGACGGCAGAATGTCAGAAGGAGTAGGAGCTTCTTAAAGACAGAGACTCAACATGAAGGTGTCAGTTTAAGTGTAATGTAAAATTTTATAATGTGCTCCTCGTCTCTCTATTTAAATGGTTAGCTGCTCTTACGTGGACCTTTACAGAGTCATAAAACAGCAGGAATCTGTTTACTTTCCCAACCTAGAACATATGGGGACCTTCTCATCCAGACTTTTGTTAAGTTGTTTTTCTCACGACAGAAGTCGTTAAAAATTAAGTTAATACTTGCGGCATTATTTTTAGCAACTTAAGATAACATAGTTACTCGACTGTGCTAGAAAATGGCACTATGTGCCTGCAAATGCCATAACGCTGCCCCTTTAAATACTTCCTTTGCTTGTGATTCTTCTACTCCACACAGTCCAGCTATCGTCCTATGAAAAGAGGCAGCATATCAATCATAGCTGGAGGAAATTTTCATCATGACAATTTTATATGGTCATTATATACTTTACTAGATATATGGGTTGCGCCACCTTTTTTGCTTAATTCCTCGTGGCGTACGTTTAACGACGAGTCGGAAACATTCCTCTGAGATTTCCAAATTTGCATGATAGAATCACAAAGTTGCTGCAGATTTCTCAAATGCACATTCCTGATGCAAATCTCCTGCTCCACTTCCTCCCGGAGGAGCTCTTTTGGATCTGGTAACTGTGGGGGGAATGAAGTACAATCAACTCACTGTCATGATCAGGAAATCATGTTTCAGCTAATTATTTAAGTACCAGGCATTCAGGCTCATCGCCAAAACAGCAGATGCTGATCGGAAGCATTCGGGTTTTTTTTTTTTTGTTTTTTTAGTAAACCCTTATTGACGAGAAGGAAAAAATAAGATTTTGCATTTTCTCATCTGCTGAATAGACCCACTTATTCACAAGGGTATTTATTTGCTATACAAATTCAAAGCAGAAAGAAATGAACACTTTTTATTTATCGTTTATTTTTCCCAATGCTGTAAAATCCTTCTTATTCACCGGTATTATCGCGTTTTGCATGTTTTTCTAAAATCCTACAGCCCCAGTTCGTTGGCATTATTTATTAGTTGCATAACAACATTTCTTATGACTGCATCATGAGTTGAATTTCCTTAAATCATCAGTTTTCCAAATGGGCACAAAACGTCCTGCTGGCAGGTGTGAAAGACGAGTTGTTGAAAAGGAACATCTTGACCAAGAACAAAACAAGAAAAAGTCAAAATGGCGGATGTGACCAGCATGTCATGGGGCTTCACATCCTACTTTTATATATATACAATAAAATCTTGATAAAGAACAGAAAACTAAACACTTTTTCAGAGGCATGTCAGGAAAAAAGCTTTTTAAACAAAGCAGTATTGGTCAAATATAAGCTTGAAGCAGCTAAGGAGGAAAACTGTTGGTGAGCAGAATATATTTTCACTTCTGCTTTTATGTAGGACTTCAGTTCACTTCCTTATTTTTAAGTTAATAAACTACAAAAGCTGTTTTCAGTGCATTCTTTTTAAGAAAGATTTCTTTAGCTGACATTGGCAATAGACTTTTCTTTCATTCACCTGTTTAGCGGAGGCTTCATCTTGTTTTTCATGTCAGCGCAGCGTTCAGTGGTTTGAAGGTCTGCACTGGAGTAAGGTTAGGTTAGCAATTACATTTTTTTTAAGAATCATTCTGTTGTGGTGTCACTGAATATGGGAAGGCATTTTTTGCTGATATATAGATGACCTTCATCTAAAAAAAGGCTTTATGTACTGAGTAATATGGAGAAAATTCTCATTTTCTCCATATTCTCTTAATATTTAAAGAAAATGGTGTACTCTAAATTATGAATACCTCAAAGTCATTGTAGTTTTACTTTGAGACACATTATACTTTAAGTGTTAAATTATTTACATATTTTATTTTTACCCCTGAAAGCCTCTGTGGTGCTCTACTTATCTTGTTACCAACTTCGTTTGCAACTTCGGCTGGTTGGCGGCTGTTTTGTTTTTTAATAATGCAACTTTCCTCTAACGGTATTTTATTAATCTCTTCTGTGTAAAATTTGTGCTATCAAAGTAGATGTTTGAAAATCGTCGCTTTCTGTTTTTGCACGTAGGAAGAACGAACCCCTTAAACCCACATGAGAAAGTGACGCGTTGCAGTTTAAGAGACGTCTGCCTGTCCTTCCTTTCCATCTTTCTGTTTAATTTTTTCCTTTAGTTTTTTCTGGTCTCTCATTCTTTTTTTTCCTCCCCCGCGTTTTGCCTATTTTTTGCGTCGATCTTTGCGTGCTTGGGGTTTTTCGGGTATCGTCTGTTGCAGAGGAAGTACATTTTTTTTGTTCTCTTAGCCCATTATTGTTCTTTTCCCCTTGATTTGTAGTTTTCTTGAAGTCCTAGTTTGGGTCCATGGTGTTTATTATTCACCTTTCCTCAGCCTAACTGTCTGCTCCCTTTTACAGCTGTTCCCAATCACCTGATTTTATCACCTGTTCTCCACTCATTCCTGAATGTCTAAGGATCTATTTACTTTCTGACCTTGCTTCTTCTTTCCGTCTGTTTTACCTTTTTTTTTGCCTTATTCCCCCCCTTAATTTTTTCTTTCTGTGATTTTTTACTTCTTTCTTTGTTCCTCTGGGCTTATCAGGTGCTAATTATTTTTCTCTGAACCTTTGTATCCATATATAAAATGGTCCAACAGCAGCAACAGCCTGGGAACTCGACTGACTTGAGTTTGGACATGAACTATGCGTCTTCTTTAATTCACACGCTTCGTTTCTGTGTTTGTGTTTCAAATAAACGGTACCAACTTGCGGTGGGGTTTATAGAATTCACCTTATTATACACAATAATCCACCTTTAAAAATGCATCGCACATGAATATGTATGCGTTTCGCGGAGAAGTGGAAAATGTTTCTAAACACTACAAATGTATTCAGAAAGATATTCGGCTCATAAATCACGACTCGCCGAGCGCACTGTGTTATGTTTACTCTTTAACGATCAACACGTTTGTAATAAAAGCTCCGAAATGAATAATCACGGCCCCCCGCTCTCATTGGGTGTCAGACGAAAACCCAAATTCATGATGCATAATGCCCTGAGTGCATCTCTTGGACGCTTAAACGTATCTTTGAAGAGCACACATTTATCGATCCTGACACGATAACTCGATTGAGTGCTAAGTAGACTCTAAACGCAAAGGGAATCCATTTAGAAACACTCTTGCACATTTGAACAAAGTGATGATGAGGCATTATGTGAGTCTGCATACCAATCTCTCCGTGACCAGACGAGCCATTTTCATCTGTATGTAAATGCTGAATATGTAAATAAGGCCAAGCCGCGCCAGAGGAGCCGATAGCTGTTGGGCTCGGATTTATCACTCGCAGCGTTTGATCCACTGATCTCGTGGTGCACACTTTGCATCGGATTTCTTTCTTTTTTTTTTTCTTACAACACGTCGGCTCTGAAGACGGGACACAGTCGCATAATAGGCAATATTTCCCCTTTTCATTCATTCACTCAGAGCTGGGTCAGGGCTTCCAGCTTGCTAGATTGGATGAAAGTGGAGCCAGGCAGAGCAAATGCTTTCTAACAACAATGAAATCGAGGTGATGTGTTTTCTCACGTATCTCCTCATTCCCTAATGCAGTGATGCCGCATTCATTTGGGGTAACTTTAATCTTGTTCTGGAAAATTCCATTAATCTGCAGCATTGCTTGCAATACAAAGAAGAAGATAAAAAAAAAAAGAAAAAAGAGAAAGAGGGAAAAAAAAAACGCTGAGCGTTGGAAAAACCACTGATGCCATATTTTACATCCTCACACCAAGTGGCCTGTGTGCAGAACATGCATGTATTCCCCTGCATAATCACAAAGTCAATTAATAAAAAAAAATTAAATAAATCCTCCTGTGTGTGTGAAGTGCGAGTTACCGGTGCTGCCTTTAAGACGGCTTGTCAAAGGAATCGAATCAAGCGTGCGGACAGAAATGTTGTCCTTGCCGTATATAGATTATTTATCAATCTGACCGTACACGGTGATGCGCGGCTGCTTTTCGAGTCTGTTCACATACGCAGTAACCTCACATCAGCTCTACCAGCTGGCCATGGTCTGTTTTTCAGCACAGAGGGTGAATGACTGCCAAAAAAATAACACATTGCAGCTGACATTACCTGTCAGTCTGAATTGCACGTATACCGTTAATATTGAATTTAGGGTGCAAAATGTAGTAAAAATAATGAGCCGTGATTTGTTTGAGCCCTTCTGTATAATGCGGTATTACATATTTTATAAGTTAATAGAGATTTTATGATTTAAAAACTTGCTTTATTCCTCTTGTGCTGAATTTTTTGTGTGTGTGTGTGTTGCCTGCGCTACTGCTTTTGCTCTGCTGAACCGTAGCTGGTTTATTATTTATGCAAGATGATTGTTAAACACTGTGAAATGCAGGTGTGGCCTGTTTCAGACGGTGCTTTTGATTGGTTTTGCTGCATTTTTGAAGTGAATTTAGTCCGGAAAGCTCTGATAATCTTTTTTCTTTTTTCTTTTTTTGTCAAGCGACGAAATGAAAGCACCAGATTACTGCCCAGGTTCTGAGCAATTCATGTATAATGTTTATTCCAGGTACATTTTAGTGCCAGCGTACTTGCATATGTGCTAAGAGTGAGCCGAGTCAGAAGTTGAATTTATGGTAATTCAAAGGGGGAAGGTGGATGTATTACGTAATTTCCAGGCACATAATGCCACTTATAACACAGTCAAGTTAATATTTCACTTTTAGCTGTTGTGAAAATCCTATATGACAAATAAAAGATAAATCTGACCTCAGAATTTGATGCTTTGAAACTGGCCTCTGTCTCTTTAAGAAACTCCTGCCCTTTCCGACAGTCCTGCTTCTCCACAACGTCATTTACAAACATTCTTAGGAACGTTGGGCTGGATGTAGATGTGCAGTTCCACCAGCTGTTTGCTAACTGCTGCTGCCGCTAGTCTGGAGGAGTGGGGACGAGGGGCGCTCAGTGAGGCAAAAGCTCGAGTGGAGAGTGCAGCTCCACAGAGGAGCTTTGTGGAAATAGGCATCGCTTCGTGAGAGCAAGCGTCTAGGTACGGATGACTGCCACCAGGGATGCCTCCTCCTTTGTGCAAAACAATCTGGTTTGGAAATACAAGTTGACAAACTAAAATAAATCAGTTTTCTAATGCTGCATCTCTCCCACTCAGTGTAGATCAAGATTTCCACCGATTGCTCCTCGGCCTTATTGTGATTTAACTACAGGGGATTTGGTGTTGGCTTGCAGAGGTTTCTCCTCTATCTACCCGATCATGCGTCGGTTTGCATTTCTTTTAAGTTAAAAGAAATGTTAATGGAAATAATAAATAAATTACCAAATGAACAATCTAAAACTTATGTGAATGTAATTGGAGAACTTGTATGGGCAATCTGGACATAAAAAAAAAAAGTAAATTAAGGCCTTAGATTGATTTTGCTAGATGGATTTTCTGAGCCTGCAGAAAACCTGTTTCAGCTGTGTGGAGCATTAGAAAGGCTACAGAAGACGTTGATTTCCATTGTGCTACATTTCAATTATTCCATCCAGATATTTCCGATGTTTTGGGCTCAAATCACAAAAATCGGCGTGAAACTAAAGTCTCAGTGCTTACAACTGGGGGCTGCAAGAGGCTAAACAGAGCTTATGCAGTCTCAAGAACAGGAAATGAAACTCGCTACCCTTTTAAATAAAAGCAGGGTTTTCAAAATAAGAGCAACAATCGGAACATTCACTGCATGTTTAATGTAGGCTGGATGAGTGTCGGTTTAGGGTTGGATGTGACCTGTGGTCTGTACGATACTAAGGCCTGATGTAAGGCGCTGCATCGCTGCCCTGAGCATTTACCTCGGGTCCCTCCCTGAAGCCCTCCCACCTTGACTCTCTCTTTCACGAAGACGGTGGCCTGGCATCTATAAAGACTCTGCATGAAAACATTTAAAGACGTATGTAATAAAGCTGTAACATATGACTCCATAAAATGTTAATAATTCAGCTCACGCATCCATAACAGCCCTTTAAATCCCTGGCTGCTTGTGTGAAACTGTTAGTGCTAACAAAGGAGATTGAAGAAATGCAGGGACTCTCGCTTTTCTGTTTAGCAGGAAAAAAAACAACAACCATAAGATCTGTGTCTTTTTGCTGATTCCGTCTCTAACAATGATCTTAATCTCCTTTGAGGACGTTCCCTATTTCCGCCCCTCGCTCTCGCTCCTCCATTTTGCAGTCATTTGCATGGGCAGAAAAGGAGTGTGTACAGAACACATTTCAGTGCCTGGTTCCTCTCATTAAGTCACCTGTCACTTCAGGACCATTATAGCAGCCTCGCATTAGCGTTCCCTCTCTCCTCCCCAATAAAACACCTTGTTCCGAATTGAAAGGAGGGTGTGTGTGTGTGTTAAGGGGGGTGGGGGGTGAGCCTACAGGCGAATGGCAGCCTACACATCTCACATTAACCACTTGTGTTTTACACCGCGGTTCGTCGCATCTCTCATAATGGTTTGCTGATTTTCATAATGTGCACAGTACACACAATGCCAACTGGTGTAATGTATTCCTCTGAACATGAAAATAACACCCATCTCACTCCATAATCAAACGCACCAAATGTTCTCGCCGACTGTCGTGCTCTGCGCAAAAGAAAACAGAAAAAAAAAAAGAGAGAGAGAGAGAGTGAAAATCCTCTGCTTCGTCTGCCAGAGGCGTGCTAACTTACCCAATCACGAGAGGACTAAATCAAGAATGCATTTGTTATCTCTTGGGCACAGAAACAGTCAAAGGCCCTCCAGATTGTTCCTGTACATTTCAATTAGATTTGACATGTGCTGAAGAGTTTGGACTTCAAAAAGCTGCACTGCGCACCGCGCCGAACCACCACGTCAGGGCGCCGCGCCGTGTGCTTGCTTTGAATGCCGCGAGGCTGAGGTGTCAAAACTGGCAAGCATGATAATGGTTATACTTCTGGTGGTTTATGGGCCCTACAGTGACCCTTGTGTGTGTTAACCTTGCTTCCTTCTGCCTTATAAATCCTATCCTGAGCGTTTTATTGGGCCCCGCTCGTCAAGCCTTTCAAGTTGGATTCGGTGGGTGGGGCTGCAGCACTGACGACGCGGCGATAAATTCGCCTTCTGATGAGTGCAATGTGCAAGCGTCGCGACGCAGGATAGCACGCTTGCTCGGTGCCACAACAAGTGATTGGTCCTTTTTTTTACATTATCGCTACGCTGAAAAAAAAAAAATTGCATGTTAATTAAAAGTGACATTGAAACTGCACCGTTTTATTGTCCCTTCATAAATAGTAATGTGTAGTGGGAGGTGTGATAAATATGATGCCAAGTCCCTGAATTTAAAGTAAATAGAAGTGGAAATAAATCACTTTTTTTTTTTAAGGTATTGAAGAGAAAAGTGTGAGTTCAGAATTAAAACCAAATTAGAACTTCTTTAGTTCCTTAAATTTGATTGCTTTAACTGCTGTAGATTTTTAACATCTATGTCTAGGACGAGGTTTAGTATCATGTTTTAAGGTATAAGGCTTTAAAGGATCCACAAAAAAATAATAATTCTGTCACGCTGTTCTTGCAGGATTGAGCTGTTTTCAATGGCTTGTCAGAGACAATGGAGGAATCATGAAAAGTCCAAAAGAGAAACCCGAAGCTTGGTTATGAAAAAAGCTTCATAACCAACATTACCTCTTGAGATATTCAAGAGGTAATGTACCTCATAGTGGAAAAATTATCTTAAAGTAACTTTTCATTCATTTACAAGAGTGTTATCTGCGTATGCAGCTTAAATTGAGCCGCGATCAGTTGAAACAACAGACTTTATTTGAGATGCCAAAACAACACAGTAAACATACCGTAGGCCATGTTGTTTATACTGCAATGCATTCTGGGTAGGCAATGTAAGCTCCGTCCTGCCAGAAAAGTAATAAGTAAGTTTCACTTCTGTCAGATTGGACCAGAGCACACTGAAGTAGAAGGAGACGCAGAAACGACGAGGGGAAACGAAAATGAGGAGGACCAAAAGGGTGAAGAGGAGAGATTCGGCTGAAAATGTTAGCGTTTGTGCAGCTGCTGCTGCTTAGAGCTCTGGTTTTTAAGTGAAGCTGTTTACAGTAAGCATCGAGACCAAGAGATTTTCTCAAACATGTTGGAATGGTGTGAAGCGAAGACAAAAAGACGCTACGCTGCCACTTTAAATTCGTTATTTTCCTATTTGATTTCATTTCGTGTTCGCTTTTGCTATCGATGCTAGCTCCAGCTAACAGATCACAAGCCAATCACATTAGTTTGTTCAGCAGATGTCTGGCGTATGAAAACTTTGAGACAGTTTGTCTCGATCCAGACGTTTTGTGGGCTTTCTTCGTCAGCCTTCATGACCTTGACTTCTTGTTTGACTTATAGGTTTGAGTCCTCTGTAACCTACCCATGTCGTCGGCCCAGCATGCATTGCATCGGTGAAAAACACTGTGATCTCCGAAGGTGAAAAACCTAAGATATAAAATTTCTGAAGTAATTAAGTGTTTTTATGTATACAAACAACTTTTAAGGTAAATAGGAAAATGAAAACATATTTAGGGCAACGTGTTCAACTAGTTGTGGATCCCTTTGAAACACTTGAGTTGTTTCACCACTAGTACAGCGCCCCTTGAGTTTTCTCTATTTTTATCACAAACTTCAGTGTATTTTATTGTGCAGTCATCAAACACCAACATAAAATAATCCATAATAGTGAATTACAATGAAAATAATGCATGGATTTTTTATATTTTATTTTATTTTGCAAAAGAACCAACCATCCACTGAATTGCATGTTGCTGAGGGTACGTCTCCCTGCTTTAAATATCTAGATAATTCATATTTTACCCAATTTTCTTTGAAAAATACTTCCAGTTCAGTCAGATTGGACAGATAAACGGCGATTTTAGAGCCTAGGCACAGATTTCTGTAACAAATTATTTACAATTAAAATTTACGTGGTTCACGAAAGGCCCTCTAGTTTCCCTCTGTTAGATACTTTTCCAAAGCATGCCTGTCAGATGGAAGAGTAATGCAGCATGAAAATACATTATTAACCTGCTGTGACGCTTTACTTTCTTTTAAAAACCGTATTATTATTGTATCAGCTAGCTTATTGTGATGGAGTCCATTTACCTTACTATCGTGAGAAGAAGAAACAGCAGAGCAGTGGATAATTAATGGATCAAAATTCTGCGAAGGAGTTCTTATGAGATGAAGAATATCTGCTTTGGACCATCTTAACTGTCCTGTGAGAAACTCGAGCTGATTCTGTTGAACTGAGGCAGTTCATGCTGCTGTTTTCTGCCAATAAGACACTGATTGCTAAAACTGCTGCATCCAACCACATCTAAAAAAAATATCCCCTCAAAGACATCGTTCCATAAGAATCTTATACAAACATCTGCCTAATCTCATTTTATGGCAGTGTGCTCGTGTCATCTCTGCAGAGCTGGATCTGACTCCTTCCACAGAAGTTTAGTCATTAGCATGAACGTAATATTAATTAATTTTTTTTTTTATGATAATTTATGTTAAGTGTTACGCTTTCAGTGAAATCATTATACAGCAAATATCTCCAATCAATTTAAAAGACAAATTCAGCATTTATCTGGCATTCTCTCACTTCCAGTTTGATATTTCCTCTCGCTTCTCATCAAAACTTAATTTAAAGTGGTTGATGTTCTAGCACAAGTCTGACTTATAAGTAGACCAAAACTTCTCCATGTGGTTGAGATTAAGACCACTATCTAAGCTGGAATACCCAGCGGTGTTCGAATTTCAACCGTCTAGTTCGGATTTGAGGGGAAGAGGAAGAAAGAAGCGGTCCTACTTCACTATTCCATTCATTTTCCACAAACCCCAAAGCCAACTTTGATGTGTGTTTGGTCTCCTTCTCCAGCTGTGTCCAGGCTGCAGTCATCTGTACCCCAAACGCCACCATTGGATTAAAGGAAATGGTTCAGATGTTTTAAAAAAAAAAAAAAGTAGTTTCTTTTTTGTTTGAGGAGACACAGATTTGTCCCCAGTGGCAGGAAAAAATGTTTCAATGATTCAAGCTGATGCATTCAGACCTAAGAGTACTGTATTGAGAGCCAAGCTATCAAATTCAATCTAACAGATGGTTCAAAGTTGGGTACGATTGAAGGTTTCAGCAGGACAGTAGTCCAAATCTCATCAAAACTGGTTTTGGTATTGACAAATCAGGCAAGTATTCACCTTCTGCAATCACCTCAACCTCAAATCTGTTAAAAAAAAGAAAAAAAAAAGGACTTTGCCTTAAAGCCTGGTTCTCGCCAGGAAACCAACCAATAAGATCAACCAAATGCCAATTGGTTGCCAAGTGATCAAACATCTAATGGTGCAGCACATTTCGAGCGCGACGTGATTTAAACGGTTTGGAGCATTTGACGCGTCCGACTTTGAATGCAAACCAGACGCACCTGGTGCTCAAAACGCGTTTGGTGTGAACGCACCGTAACAGTGATAATGCCAGATGTCTACAAAAGTATGTCGTAGACATCCGTCTTCTAGAAACATTTATCCAGGTCTTAGTGGTGGTGTGTGCGTGGGTCAGAGAAAATCTACAAGGAATTTGAAATCTGACTACCAAGATCTTGTTCTAAACATTCCTTGAAGTAATTTGTTGTATCATCACCCCATAATGGAAGAACTTTTCAAATGCATCACTGAAAGGTTAAAATTAACATCCCGTTTAATTTCATTATGAGAGGATGTGAACTTTTGGCAGACATTATAGACATAGTGTGGTAGCAGTGTTTAACGATCATTACAGGAAAGATTTCTAGACTCCATGTTCTACTTTTCCATAAACAGAAATAAACATTTGTTCACAGCAATCAACTGCAATTAAAAAAAAAAAAAAAAGCATAACACAAACTTCATTAACAAAATAAATAAATCAGGGCATTGTCGAGATTTCCCCATTTTCAGAGTAAGCAGATGTGAGACATAGAGGGGTAGATAAACCGTGTCAGTGTCTCAGTGCGTGTGTGTGTGCGTGTGTGTGTGTGTGTTTGAGTGTGTTTGAAACAAACATGTTCTTGTCAGAAGCTGAGACCTCTCGTGTCTATCAGCGGCGATGTTTGTGTGGTTCCAGAGGAACGAGCGTGCCGATGTTCCAGAATAAACCCCGTCCTCCCAGTCCTCCTCCCCTGTGGGTTGCGCTTGACTTCCGCCGTTTTCACAGCTGCTCTCAGCAGTGCACTCCATTACACCTTAAATCACTTAAAAAGATCTGAAGCACCGAAAACTCCCTTTGCAGCTAATTCGCCCTGACCGCACGGATCATCCAGGGAAAATAAGAGCATGAAAACACCGCAACATCTGATTCCAGCCTAATAAGCTCCCATGTCTTTAGATTGGGATCCAAACAGCCGGTGTAAAACTACGTCACGACGATGACGACGTCGGCAATGAAGCTTTAGCACGGCTTTATCAAAGGGCGCCGCAAAGCAAAACACCACAGATACAAATCTCCTATTCTGCACCCAGTCAAGCGTTTTGCTTGAAAATCGGCGCAGATCCGTTTCGACAGAGGCACATTCCTCTTTGTTGGGTATCCAAAAAGCGGCCGCGGAGATTAGGCTCGATAAATAGGGTAGGATAAGTGGGTCTTGTCCTGTGTTTGGTGGCATAGAGCAGAAGACACACAGAGGCATGACATGCAGCTGCACAGAGCTATTGATTCTCCACTGGTCTCCAGGCACCCTTCCCTTTTCATTCAGGCTGCCTGCCAAGTGCCTCAGAGCAGGAGCCCCCCGCTCTCCTCTCCCAATGTCTGCACGTCTGCTTAAGCACAATCAATGGGCCATCAGCAGGGGAGAGAATGCCCGCCACTGTCTTTGCTTCCATGGGGTGGGAGAAATGGGAAATTGAAAATATACATAGGGGGAAATGCATCACGATAACCGTGCTGGCACGAAACAGCCTTCGGAAAGGAAGAGAAGAAATCTAAACGCTTCGCCTTCGAGTGCAGGTTTCAGTCACTGGCGCCGCTGATAGTCTTTAGAAAGCTTACTCGCAGCTAAATGAAAAGACCAACTCATTCGTATCAGTCTAAATAGCTATTTGCTAGATGTTTTTCTGCATCCTGGACTCTGAAACAAAGCACCAAAACACCTCATTTCCTTTGCTTGCTGGAGGAGAGTGCAGCATATTCTCTCAATCTGTTTTTTCTATACAGATAATTAATTCAGCTCTACAGGTTGTATGGTTCAGGTGCATCTTAATAAATTAGAAAATCACTGAAAAGTCACCGCATTTCTGTCGTTCGTTGCTAAAACTTGAAGTCGTACTATGCCCTGCCTACAAAACGTAATGAACTCCTTGGATGCTTCGCCATTTTTATCGGTTTTTGCAATCAATTATGATCAACAAAATTTGGCGTTTTTGACAAAAAAGATGTAAAAAAAAAAAAAATCTTTTAATGACAAACTGAAAACTGACTCATCAAATAAGTGACGGCGTAAATATCTCCCCCATTCAACGTCGGCATACAGTGCCTGTGTCTTTGAACGCAGTCACAGCCTGCAGTTTTCCCCCATTCTCCCTGCTAATCTGTTCAAGCTCTGTCAGGTTGAAGAAGCTGTTTGAAGTAAATGCACCAATTCTCTATGGGCTTTGACTAGACCACCAAAGAACATCCACCTTGTTGTCTTGAAACCATGTCTGTGTAGCTTTAGCTGGATGCTCCGCGTCGTTGTCTTGCTGGAAAATAAATGTTAATTCCTTTCAGCACAGTCATACCTGTACTCTCTCTAATCTTGTCAAATTTACTTTAATGGGCCATATTCCTCCCATTTCTTGATGATGGATTTAGTTGAACTCCAGAATATATTTGAGTTTTTTTTTTCTTTTATCCATCCCCTGACTTGTACTTTTCTAAAACATTTTCTCTGATTTGCTTGGGATCTTCTTTAGTGTTCATGCTGCAATAGTAGCCAGAAATACAGATTGACCAAGGGAGAAGGGCACTACATGGCTTAGTGGTAGAGCAGATGTACTGCAGGAAAGGGCTGCAGTCCTCAATGCAATTGTCCCCCGTTTGATTCCTAGGCTGTTTGCTCATTACCTTGCTTAATGACCGTGCTATCACTGTGATTTACAGTCCAAACAGAATCTACGGCACATTGTCAAAACAAAGATAAAGAACAACAGCACCAGCAGCTGAAGGCTGCTAATAAAGCAACTTGGGCTTCCTTAAAACCTCAACAGAGGCGCAGACTGATTTCCTCCATGCCGCTCTGCATTGACGCAGTAACTCATGTAAAAGTAGCCTTGACTGGGAGCTGGCTGGACACTGACAATACATCATTTTCAGGAGGTTGATGTTTTTCATCGGTCTTATGTGCAAATTCTAATTAGACTTTTCTGATTAAAAACCAGATTTTTTTGTGTGTGTGTTTTTAATCTTTATTTATAAATCACAGTGTGCGTAATGAGTGTACATAATACGGCTTTGTGGCGGAAGTGATTAATTGGATTAATCGTGAACTAATTTAGTATTCGATTAATTGTTAACTGGAGTACTCGGATTCAAAAAGAGGCCATGTGCCGAAAGAACGACATATTCAGAGCAGCAATTAAAGCAAAACTGTACAACAAACACGCACGTGTTGATTTTACGATTGGTTAATTGATAAATTAATCAACAGATTATCCCCAGACTGTGTTCATGTGGAGTCGAGCGGAAAGGGCTGAGCGTTTCACAAGATTGTCTTACAAATTTTTGTTTTTTGAACCTGTAGATACATTCTTCCCTACAAATGAGCAAGTGCTCACTAAAGGAATGCTAATATGTTGCATTTTAGGCAATAAAATGTGTATTTTGTGTGTTTTTAGGGCATTTCTTTTAAATGGTTCAATGAAAAAGCTGCCAACTTTTTATCCGATTAATCATCAGAATAATCGACAGATTCATCAATAACTAAAGCAATCATTAGTCGCAGCCCTAACGTGACTTTCGCTTTTTAAATCGAGTCACCGAAAAAGGATTCCGCTCGATTATGTTCCAATATACTGGAACGCGCCTGCATACGTTTCGTTTTACCGCAAACGTGCCTCAGAAAACGATCGCGCCAGAGAAGAGGCCCCACTTTGTTTTTCAAGCGACGCTCATTCAGGCTGCTCCAGCGGTGGTCCACTATGCAGCATTTTGCACCAACTGGAAAGCTCGAGTTCATGTTGCAGATCCGTCAGCCGGCTGTCACGGCTCACAATGGAGTGACAGAGACGTCCCCATTACCAAGGACATCTCAGTTTTGTTCCAGCGCACAAAACATCTCTTTCAAATCCATCTCGAGCAGCACAAAGGAGGAGAGAACTCCGAGCCGAACCCCGGTGAATATCTTCGCTGCGCCCACCGTAAGATAAATAATGTAGCCTCTTGCACAACTCATCTTTCATCTGTGCTTTGAATCTAAATGAAGGGCATGTCCAGCACAACGCCGAGCCACAGACGGCGGACCGAGCATATTACTAATTATGTGCTTACTGGTCATTTAAGGAGGGTGAGTTGTAGTCTGACTGGTATTGAGTGAGAGCAGAGAGAAGATTTGTATGTGCCATTAAGAGGACAGTACGTCCACTAACTCAGTGTCACCCACATAATAGGAGCGCATAGGAGGAAGCCGGTGAGACAGAGAACACCTTGAATGATGGCAGTAATATTTAAAAACCACACAGGCTTCCTGCGGAACCAAGAGAGGGAGAGAAAGACGCGGAGCTGCGTCAATGCAGGTGTGAAGACGTGGGGTGGGTGAGGGGGGTGGGGAAGTGAGAGAAGGTGCAGGGATTTTGGTATTCAGCCCTGGAAAACAAACAAACAAACAAAAATAAGCCAAAAACCTGTCACGTTCGGGATATCCCTGCCACGCGGACACTTGTTCACGCTCAGTGTTGAGCGCGGTGCGGGGATAAATGCACACAACTGCTGGGAATTTGTTTTGCATGTTTGATTTGTGATGTGGGGGGACTTTGAGATGAGCGCGTTATTTCAACAGGACCTCGTTTCTGTGTCATCAGCAGCAGCAGGAGTGAGATGGAGTGGGTAGGGGGATGGAAGATGTGGAGGGGAGTGGGAAGTGGGGGGGTTGCGCTCAGTTCTGCAGCAGTGGGTGAAAAGGCAGCCGGTAGCCTGTACTTCCAACATCTCCAATTGTCTGATTGTGATTTCTGGTCAACTTAGTGAAAAGAAAAGAAGCAACTGGTGATTTTTTTTTTTTTTTTGGTAGCATCTTGGGAAAGATATCTCACTCATGCGGCGAATGATAAGTATAATAGGCCAAAATGGCTGCGATATTATTAAGATAATCTCAGGACCGAGGATCCGAGCACTTGAGTGCTCACATCAATACAAATTAATGTGATGTAATCGTCTTAACGGTGTTTAATTATTTTATGCTACATCAGCACATAGCAGCCGCTGACATTGTGCATGGGCATGAAATTAGCATTCAAATATTTACTGTACCTCGCTGAAAAGGAAAATGAGCTGAGAGAGGATGAATGAGAGGCAGAGAGCAGAGGAGGAGGAGGGGAAAGGAGAGCGGCTTCCTCTGAGTGCACTTTATCACCAACAAGTTTGCATTTGCTTTAATCCCTACTGCTCTTTAGATTTGGGAATTCGGGGAGGTTTTTTTTTTTTTCTGTCTTTGCCAGCTAGGTTATGACGGTCTCCATTCTTGGTGTCACGAGATCTACTTTTTTATTATTAGTACTATAATTTTTCACGGGGACCCTGAACCGTTGCGGTGAGCTTTACAAGCGATCCGCAGAAGACCCTTGACAAAAGCGGGCAGGGACGACGCTTGACCTTCAGCACGGTGATGGGTTCGGTCTCATTGACGGTGTGCGGCGGATCCGCCAGCAGCACCGTGATTGGTCGGGAACAGCTCAAGGACTTTTTAATATGTCCTAGTGCACACCTGCGGCAGCATATCCAATCAGTAAAGGTGCCTTCAGAAGGTTTTTTTTTTGTTTGTTTTTGGTGACCAGTTTAATAATCTCTAATAATCTTGTGGCGGCGCCATTTTAGACTTGTAGAGGATTTTACATTAAAACATTTCCTACTTTAATAAGAGACTATTTCACTAGGGGTTGAATACTTTCCTCTCAGTCTTTGACCCCGTTGTCCTCCAAACGGAAAATGGAAAAAGAAGTCAAGTTCAGTTTGTGGCATCATCATACGGCTCTTGGCAAAATGCAGCGTTTCAGTTGTTGATGACTTTGTATTTTCTGATGTTAAGCACTTTGAAACGCCTCGTTGCTGAAATGTTCTATACAAATAAACCTGATTGATTGATAATTATTAAATAAGCACTGGCAGGGCTTCAATATAGGTGATATGGCTCTCTGCCCGGGGAGTCACGGCCCAGAGGGTATTTTATTTCATGTTTTTCTGTTGCTTATTTTCACTCCCAGTCATTGTTGAATCCGTCAGAGTATTAAAAATAATTCTGTACACTGAAGCAGTCTGGTAAAAATGGATAAAAAGTTAAAGCCAAATGCACAACCTGGTGTAATTGCTTTTGTATGCAACAGCATTATGCAGTATGTAACAAATATTTCAAATGATAGAATAACACAGCTGATCAGTACAGCTGTAAATATGCTCTCAGAAAAAAATATATTGTTTAAGCTTTGTTACGTACACTAAGGCAAAACCTTTTTTCGTTGTGCAGAATATCGTACCTTTTTGTCACTTTCTGTAGAGAAACAAGAATAACAAACTGATTCTGGTCGTTTAACTGAGGCTGCCTAACAAACGTGCAAACAAACCGTTTTAAAAACTTCAGGATGTTGCAAGAAGTTGCAACATCCTGAAGTTTTTAAAACGGTTCACTTTGTAATGCAATGTTTGTTTTTCACTCATTAAAATATCAGATTTATTGGTCTTTTAAGTTGAACTGCAGCATTCTTCGTTTAGCCAGCTGGAGAGGCAGTGTGCAGCAACATGTTGAGTGGTTTTTACTCAACGCTTCATAGAGGTGGGCAAAGATCTTGTGTGGCATCCTCTTAATAACGCTTTAAACTGTAGAAACAGGGCGGTTTGGAAAGCGAAAACTTTGAAATCCTTGGTGACAATCACAGTAAGGTCAGACTTAGACTGGATTTATGACACACTGCATAGAGATGAAGACTGTGATTTGTGAAACCTCTTTATGGAGAAAAAAAGATAGATTCTCTCTATTCTCATAAAAATGGTTAAAATATACATCTAGCTTTCAATGCATACACATATAAATAGTTCAGATCAGATCAATGTTTTTGGTTGTTAATGTTTCTAAAAAGTTTTTAGTCCCCCCCCTCCCCCCCTTCCAAATAGTCTAGTCTCTTATCCTCTGGGTGGCAATCAAGCAAGAATCACCACTGCACATCTATATAACAATATTTCACCTAAGCATCCTGCAAAGCTTTGAGGGGTGGAGGACTTTCAGAAACTTGTGTGATATATCCACCTACCCCAGTGTTGTCATGGTGACGATGGTGTACCAAAAGGCTGCGGGGATGCTGGTGAACTTGGTTGCTGTGGAGCCTTTCTCTGCATAAAACATGACCGTGGCGAATATAATGATGGCCATGGTGAGGGAGAAGAGGAGGAAGCCCAGCTCGGAGGCGCAGCTCTTCAGGGTGTAGCCCAGGATGCGCAGCCCCGCGGAGTGCCGGGAAAACTTGAAAATCCGAAAGACGCGGAAGACCCTCAGCGTGACGAACGCCCCGCTCACCTGGTCGTTGTCGGTCATGACCAGGCCGATGTAGTACGGCATGATCGCCACCACGTCGATGACGCTCATCACGCTCTTCATGAACTTGCAGCGGCTGGGGGCGGCGATCAGGCGGAGCAGGTACTCGACCGTGAATATCATGACGCACGCCGTGTCCAAGCAGAAGAAGGCGAGCGCGTAGCGGTCCCCGCAGGACACCTCCTTGGACCTGTTGGGCAGAGTTCCGCACGGCACCGTCTCCACCACGTTGGCCATCACCGAGATGGCGATGAAGAAGCCCGTCACATAGTAGAACACCAGCGCCAGGGTGCTGGTGTGCGGGTTTTCAAAAGCCCGCCACAGATACTCCCGGAACGTCAGATTCACCGGCGCGACGTCGTTGTTCATGTCCATCTCCTCGTCGTCCTGGAGCCGCTCCGCGTTCTCGCGCCTCCGGTCCTTGTACTCCTCGTAGCAGCAGTCCCCGATGATCTCGGGGATGATGCCGAAGAAGGCGAGCTCCTCGTCGTACGCCGATATGCACTCCTGGCGCGGGTAGTGCAGCTTGCCCGTGCGGTAGAAATTGAGGATGTGCCTGAAGATGTCGGGGTCGCGGTCGAAAAAGTACTCGCTGGTCTCCTCGTGGAAGAAGAAGTCCCTCTCGGTGCTCCCCAGCAACGTGTCCGGGTACCTCTCCAGCGTGGTCCGCCACGTCTGGAACTTGGTGCCGCTCACGTTGAGGATGATGAGTCCGTCCTGGGCTTTCCTCTTGTCCTGGGGAGGGATGGGCATCGGGGTGCTCGCCACGGGCATCCACCCGATGGCCGCCGCTCTGGCGAAGGGAAGCCATGCCGCTACACCTGCTGCCATGCTGACCTGTAGTGGTTTTTTTTGTTGTTTTTTTTTGTCTTTTTAAACGACCCTTCTCCGCTTGTCACAGTGCTACGGGCTCAGAGATAGATTGCATCTGCAGGAGGAAGAGCAGATAGAGAGAGAAGCTCAGCGAAACAGAATATTAAAAAAAGAGGGAAAAAATAGAAAACAATCACTTATTTTGTTTTCTACCGAGCCTACCCGGTCTTCTCTAACTGTTGTGTTAAAGCCCACTCTTTGCGGCAGAATATCAATTAGATTCCCAAATCTTCATCCAACAATAACCGGGATTTTAATTCCTCTCTCTGTCTCCCTTTGGAAATAAATCCAAGAAAAGTAAAAGACCCACCATAGAGAAGCTCCATCATTAATCTGCGTCCGCGGTGAGGTCAATAAAACACTAATCCTCGGAAGAGAATATTTGCAATCCCGCCAGCCATCTATTGCCCACTGCAGCCAGACGATTGAAGAGAAGAGGAGGGGGTAAAAAGAAAAAGAAAAAAAAGGGAGAACTGCTGTAACGTTGCATCAACAAGTTAAACAATTGAAGCGGCGGACTCCGAGCGGAGAGTGGTCGTTTGTCCCTTCTTCGCCGATCCGCAGGGCTCCTGTGCAAAGGTTTTTTCCCCTCTCGCTGCAGATACTCCTCAGCAAACTCATGTTCCCTTTTTTCGCTCGTCGACTGCAAGACCACCTTCCTACCCCTCCTCGCCTCCCCCCTTTTCTCAGCTCAGAGCAGTGGCGAGATGAGAGGAAAATCGGATGCAGAGAGAAAAAGAGAGAGGAGAGAGAGAGAGAGGAGCGGTCCTTCCTGCACCCTGAAATTCCTCTGCTTGCCTTGCTTCAGCGTGTGCATGGGGAGCTGTTCAATGCGTAACTCTGGTCCAAGTAGGCGGTGAATCTCCTGAAGCTCGACTTTAGATTTGTGCTTGGAGTTTGTTTTTTTGTTTTTCTCCCTCCAGGATGGATCAACAGCGTCTGCAGTTTACCTGAGATATCATGAAGTCCAGTGAAGGGAAACGGAACAACAAGTTTTTCTCCATATTTTGTTTTTCTCCTCGTATTTAAATCTGACCCTGACGAGATGTTGTTGCTTTTTTTTTATTATTATTATTGAAATATAACGTGTTTCCCACATTATTCTTATGCAGGTTGGAAAAGCATAATTTGATTTAAGTAAACAATGAAAAAATAATGTTCCTGGTTGAGATGAATATATTAAAAGCAAATATGAGTATGAACAACTTTGTGGATTTCTGCACGTTTTCCTGTGTAATGCCACATCTCTCCACAAATCTCAGTCAGTCCTCCATCCATTCATCCTCCATCCATCCATCCATCCACAGTTTGCTCTGACATTGGGTGGGACTGGAGTCATTTTCACAAAACAGAAGAATTCAAATAAAAACACTTTATAAAATGCTTGAATGAAGCTCTCGTCTCGTCTCCTGCGGATTCCTAATCCGCTTCCCGAGAAAAATAGCTTATGAGAAACACGTGAACTGCACAAGAGATCTGAGAGTCCTGACGCATGTGCTGTTGTGTGATCAGTTAGATAACATTGACCATGTTCTCACTTTATTAAAAAAAAAAAGAAAGAAATGTGGGTGGGTCTGTGTTTAAGAAATAAAGACAGCTGTGAGAATTATCAGAGAAGATGTGCTTATAATGTGGTTTAGATGTTTGCAATCAGCTGAATATTAAAAGAAGCAGAGCTGATCAATTTCCTTCGCTTATGGAAGGTCGGCTGAAGGTCAGACGAAGGACAGGCGACGCACCGTGAAGTCTTCAGAGGGGCGATGGGGTGATCAGGGTAAAATAAACGAAAAAAAAATCAAAATTATCATCCCATCCATCTGTTTATTTCCCCATCCGTTTATCCGACCACTGCCCATGAAAATCCATGGGACAAACTTTTGTATTTGTGCCTTAAAAACAGCCTGAAAGGAAGTGAGGGGAAAAACTCCAACTCCGGAAAGGTGTGGAATGTTTTGACGTGAAAAATGTGCAGGAGCGCTCTTTTCATATCGGCGACAAACGATAATCAATATTGTCTCATGAACTGCGTTGTTCTGTTACGCTGCTGAATGGCTGTAAAGGTCAACATCATTGGGCTACACCAATCCGCTGACATTTTCCAAAATAACTATAATCAATGAAAAGCACACGCCTCCACCCCCCTCCTCCTCCTCCTTCTTCTCCTCCTCTGTGCTGCAGCGGCAGGGCAGCCTCCCACAGATCTGCAGACAGCTGTGGCCCCCGGGGAGCCGCCGTTGTCTGGATTCGGCCTCACATATCGGAGCGCTCACGCCGAGCGAGCTTCAGGCACTTCTAAGTGCTTCCGGAGATGCTTCAGCACCACGGACAGCGCCGGCGCTTTCAACGCTTTATCTGTTCTGATGAATCGGCTCGGGAGTCGTGCCAGTGAGGACCGGCGAAAATGGATGGCCGCTCCGGATGAGGTGTGGCACATCCACCGCAGCCGTTGCTCTTATTTAATCTGCGGGCAAACGAGCGGGACGCGGACCCCTGCTTTGCCCCGGGACAGTTTTGACGGGTGTAGCTGTCTGGCTGATGGACACGTCAGATGCTGCAGCAGTCAGACCTTTGGCCTCCTGCTCTCCAGACCTTCAATCGGCTCACACAACATTCACACCCCCACCCTCTGGTCCCCTCTGGCACGGTGCAGCGTGTTGCTTTCTTTTTTTTTTAACTCTTTTTATTTATTTATTTATTTATTTTGAAGGCTGAATGCACTGAGCTGTCAGAAGTCCCATTAGTGTATGCTGTGCATGTCAGCGCACACCCAGTGTTCAGTTTGAGCAGTCAGGCCCAGGGGCTATGTAATCATCAGAGCATTTAAATATTCCTAAGGTTGGCACCTGACAGAGGCAGGCCTGCTGAGCTTGATAGCTCAGGAGTTTAGTTTAGTGTTGTTTTTTTCACACCACAGATAGCTACTGTTTATGTTCTTTTCAAAAGAACAAAGGTATTACCTGGTGTTAAGGTTTTAAATGTTTTAAAAGGGTACAGTAGCAAACTGATGATGGATTTTTTTTTTACCTATTCTTTGGTAAAAGTCATTTTAATGAGGTGTTTAAAAACGGGCTGAAGTGACCGAAAGTTTGTTGCGTACAGTAACTCTTCATACTCGATGTGAAACAGTTTGAAAACTACAAGTGGCTAGCAACCATCAAGTCGACTGGCGGGTATAAATCGGATGCACGGATATGAACCGATCATGTTTTTCTTGACGGATACCGGTGACATCAGTGTTGGATTTTGACGTAATGTTTGTGATTTTTACCAAATCCCGTTTTTTTTTTTTTTTTTTTTATGTTAAGGACAATAATGCATAAAAACGTGTGTTGCAGGTTCTTTGATCGAGGTGGCAGTTCACGATTTAACAGAAAAGAAAAGGAATTACAAGACTCAACATTTATGCGTCAAACCACAAGAATCGAACCATGGTCAAATTCCACCTAAGCTCCCAAAAATATTCATCTGAAGCACGATGGCTGATGTTTATAGAAGAAAAATTATATCAGATCCCATCTGCGAAAGATATTCCCAAACAAACAAAAAAAAACAAAAAAAAAACAAAAAGAAAACAGCAGATTCTCAAATTTGGCCAATTTCTTGGTTATGTATTTTTCTGTCACAGTTTTGTGTTCACACAATCTAATTGCTGTATTACTAGTTTGGAATTTAAGCAAAGCAGTTTACTAACCAAACAATAAAAGAACCAAGCTATCCATGTCCTTGTTTTAGTTATTGTGGATTTTCCATCTCCAGACGTCGACCGGAGCTCCAAACCCCTTCGTTCCTTCGTGAATCAAACGGCCGCGCTGCTCCGCCATCTGATGAATGACACGGCGCCAGGCACCGACACACTCAGTGAAAAGCGCAGACTCCCAAGGTTGAGCTGCAAGGTGATTTCAGATGAATGGCGTCGACGCAGAGCAGCGCAGATTATTTCATTACTCCGTCTGTGTGTTTGTGGATTAGGGTCGTGCATCAGGTAATTAGTGCACGCGTCCTCAAAAAGGTTGAACGCCTTCTGTTGCCGTTTCTGCTGCGTGTTTCCTCTGGAAATCTGTTTGTGCCGAGGCGGTGTGGCGTTTAGGGCTGATGCAGTTGACGCTGGAATCTAAAACGACAACAAGAAAAAAAGAAGAAACAAGTCGCCGTGACCTGCAGTTAAAACTAAATTGCGTTCAAATCCTCGATCTGTCTGCCCAAATAATAATTGCTTGCATGTTAAACTTGACCAACTCTAAGGCTTTTGGGATTTGATGGGTTGTGTAACAGGATGAATTTTGTAAACAGGTTCTTTAGGGTATTTGTTGCTGGAACACAGAGGCAAGCACCCAAAACAAACCCAAACACACACACACACACGCACAAACACTGTCTGATGAGGTTTTAGACATCCGTGTGGGCTCTCACACACGCAGCCATATTTCCCTGCACTTGATGCTCTGACAGTAACAGACTGTCCGCTGTGTACACTAATGCAGCCCACACTGCTGCTTGTTTTCTGTTTTCTATATTTAGCCAGGCCCCGCTCAGTGATTGAGATGATTAAACAAATGAGTTCTCCTCCACTGGAGATGAGCCAAGCCTTGTTAAGAAAAGAAGCAAAGGTGCGCAGCGGTCGATTTCATTCCGGTTTATTGAAA
Source organism: Poecilia formosa (assembly GCF_000485575.1). Classification (NCBI taxonomy): domain Eukaryota; kingdom Metazoa; phylum Chordata; class Actinopteri; order Cyprinodontiformes; family Poeciliidae; genus Poecilia; species Poecilia formosa. Next base: position 39,343 of record NW_006800344.1, read on the forward strand.
AGAAATTGCTGATTTTTAAATTTTTTTAACTGATTGAGGTTTTCGTGCGAGCTGAAGACGGAAACATCATTCTGACGGGTCTACGGTGCGAATACTTACTTTTATGAAGGGGGGGGTAATGCTATTAAAGTCAGCGCGGTGGCACGATGTTGTGCAGAAATTTGTTTTAACCTCAAAGTAACCTCAATATGGGGCACTTTAAGAGGACGCGGGTTCACGACAGGCAATATGAGGGTATTAAATAAAGTACCGACGGGGTGAAAAGCGAGGATCGCACAACTGGAGGGAAATATTCCTGCAAGGAGAACAAAAGCAGGCCAATTCCAATTTATCCCCAGACTAAGACTCGGAAACACCCCCGGTGTGTTCCATGAAACGCCGCTAATGAAGTCATGAATCGTCCTCGTGACCTCACAATGACACGCCGGTATCTGCAGGTGAACGGGCACACAAGCCGAGCGGCACCGCCTCCCACCACGTTATCTCCCTCAGCTGCCTCTGCCTCCTCTTGGCTCTAATGAGTTATTGACCCCCTGCGGATGTGTAAAATAGAGTAGGTCCTCATGGTTCTTTATTGCGTATGGCAGCTGGTGCGGTGGCTTCTGCATGCATGCACGCGCGAGTGCGTGTCCGCCAGACAGACATGCACGCTGGAGAGCACGGCGGTGTGTGCCTGTGCGCCGTGCTGCAGGGAAGGGAGTCGGCCGGAGTGGCGGGTTGATCCAGAGGAACTTTGCGGATAATGTGTAATTTATCCACCGCTGGCAGCCGGATAACTGCAAGTTTGCAATATGGATATGAATGCCTCCCAACACTTGTAGTGCTCTCCATGTAATTTCTCATTACAAGCGTATTTGCTGTATCACAGGTCTCTGCTGGCACTAGACAAAAGGTCAGCAAGTCCAACCGTATGCATCCATCAGTATTAAACACTAATTTAGCAGCTAAATATTTTTCATTTTATGAATTTAAGTCCTATAAAACACTGTCATTTAAAAGGAGGACTACATATTTCTACTACTTCCCTAATTTTCTTACAATCCATTCCTGTCCCAGTGCGTTTGTGTTTAGCTGTGTCTCTGTCCTGGAGTGTCCTCTCTGATCTTCATTTCTTATGAAACGTAGTCTAAGCTCCGTGTTTCATTGTTTCGCTGTGTCTCTATTCTGGACAGAACTGTCATTTTTGTTGTTGTTCACTATTTCCCACTGTTCACCTGGTGAATCTGCGTCTCTGTCTTGGATGGAAACATTGACGAAGCGACAGCTGCCACTAACTTTCTGTACTTCCCTCATTTATATTTACTAAAGTAAGTGGCCCAAAGCTTTTGCTGTTCAAATGTAGCTTTGTTTGAATTTATTTCTCATAAAAAAAGGTCAGTCTGACTCATTTGACTTTGCATCTTTTTCTAATCTTTCTTCCCTCACCAGTTCTCCTGGCGAGGGATTTTTGAATCACCCAATTATTATGAAATTAGTTTGTTTTCTATCCAGCACCTTCTTTCTGTATTTATAGGTAGATGTAGCCTTTCAAGAAATATTCATAGAAGGTAAAACCAGCGGGGTTTTTTTTTTTTTTCTTTTTACTGCGATTTTGTTCCTCGCAAATATATAAAATATATATATACACTGCAGCATGTGGGGCTTTGAGACATTCTGAAAAATACACACCGACTCCTACAACTGCACAAGGCCAGGCACGTCAGCTGGAGAAAAAAGAAGGGGAAAAAAAAATCTACAGCATGGCTATTAAACCAAACTGAACTTTTCCCCCTCTTGTCTGTTTTATTTCCAACGGTCTTGCTGCAGTGCAGGGAAAGAAATACAGTATGTGGGGCTTGGTGCATAATGTGTAATTAAAAGCTAAAGGCCCCCACTTAGCAAACACTTGCTGCAATAGTAATTCTTTGCAAGGACATTGCATTGTTCGGATGTGCTGAACTCATTAGCGGCGGCGGAGCGGGGCGAACAGATGCCACGCGAGCATTTAAAACCAACGCTTTTAACGGGTTCAAAATGCCTCCACGTCCACAGTCTGAAATTGAAATAAAGCTCTTTTTTTTTTCTTTCTTTTTTCTTCTCTACGGTTTATTCCCTGCGTGGCAAGTGTTGGAACCTTTACGCTTCGGCTGCCTCTCTGCAGCAGAGTGATGGCTGAGATAAATGCAGAAATTAACCTCGGAGTTGTGCTCAGAATCGGATTCGGCATCAGCTGGCGTATTCAGGGTTCACTGTTCATCACCAGAGCACATCGCTTTATGAGACGTTCATGCCGGAGCACGAGGGATGGTATCCAAGATACGAGATATAAAAAAAAAAATAAAAAAAAATGTTATCTAATCTTCTTACCGTTGAAATAATGTTTGTTTGGCAGATGTGAGGCTCCATTTCACTGGATCGCCATCAGCGTTTTATTGCCATTTCAGCTGATTGATACTTAAATGTCACTGGATTTGCCGCTGCTGGCTTAGACGTCCGAGAGTTACTCAATCTGGATTGTGGACCTGATTTCGGTTGCCTTTGAGGGATAATCTGACTGTAGCGGACCATAAGTCTCATTCCTGCATCTCCTTGTTCATGCGATTTTTTTTTTTTTTTCCCGCTCATTTCCGGAGACTTTTGTCTTGAAGGCCCCGCAGTGTAAGCTTTAATTCCTAGATTACTGTCACTGTCATCGTTACGAGCGACCGACAGTAAGGTAAAGGAAGGGTCAGCGAGGGATTGAAGCATGTGGCCGGGTTGTTTATTTGGGCGGTGAGACTGTGGGCCTCTCCTGATGTCATTTGTCAGGACTCTGCATTGGCTGGCCCAACCGGTGACATTTGCTTTCCCACCATGTGGCCCCTGTACTTTGAGGCCAGATGACAGATGACGCCTCCAAAGCAGAAGACACACACACACACACACACACACACACACCAAAATATAAAAAAAAATACTCATGCACACTCACCGTCAAGTTTCTCATTTCTCAGCAGCAGAGCTGGTTGGGGACTAAGCAGGCGAACGATTTATCACCCAAAATGATTTATAAAGTCCTGATTGAATGCCAGAAAGCAAACTTGGAGGGAGGGGGGGAGAAGAAGAAAAAAAAAGAGAGACAAAAAAAAAAAAGTAGTGGTATTATGATTGGTGCCGGCTAGATCGATGCTTCCTTCTCTCTGTGAGCCTCATCCTGTTTGTGCAGGGTGAAATATCATCTTGAAGGCACAGTGCAGAGCTCTTACACCTCCTCCTTTTCTCGTGGACTGCAGAATTTCTTTCTTATTCACTCACTGTCTCTTTTCCGCCCCTTTGCCGGCTTGCCTTGGTATCTTTCAGCAGCATGAAGGGAGGATTTGTCACCTGTGAGAGGCAACAACCAGCGAGTAAGGGTTTGTCACTGGAGCAGGTGTGCTGTGATTAAACCAGGAGAAATTAATGTTGAAAGGCAAACTTCAAACGGCGCAGTGGGACTGAGCGAGTTACTGCTCAGTCTGGAAACGTTTGGAATGTGATGGATGTTTTTCCAGCTCTAGATAAGTTCGGAAAAACTCCGCACAAAAATATTCTTGTTTCTACTTTTTTTCTGTCTCATTGACTAAAGGCGGTATCATTCCTTCCTTCTTTCCTTGCTCCCTTCTTTCCTTCTCTCCATAGTTCCTTCCTTCCCTCCTTCTTTCCTGCCTTTCTTCATTCTTTCCTTCCTTACTTAGTTCCTTCTTCCCTTCTTTCTTTTCTGTCTTTCTTCCTTTTTTCTTCCCTCGCTTCCTGTCCTCTTCATTTCCTTCCTTCCTATCCCTTTGATTATAAACCGTATCATTCCTTCCTTTCCTTACTGTTAAAATATCTGTCATAAATTCACACACAGTTCAGTGAACGCAGCAGCAGGAGCTGCGAAGATATTGTGTATTGCAGACTTCTGCCCAGGTCCCTCTTGAAAATGAGATCTGGATCTCAACGGGGTTCACCCGGTTAAATAAAGGAAATAAAATAAAGGAAATAAAATAAAGGAAATAAAATAGAAAAAGTTTGGCGTCAGGAGCCTCGGTTCTCATTGCGACTGGAGGAAGCCGCCTCATTGTGAAGGAACGCGAAGAGTGACGAATCCTCCGGCTTTTTGTCTTTTGCAGATTTCATTACTTCGTCCCGCCGCTGCTTCCTGCGCGGCTCCCCGGACTGTAAGCTAAAGCATCGTCTCCCACGAGGAGGTGAGCCAAAATTTGACAAAACTGATCCAGCCGCATCGCTTATCGAGCTGATGTTCTCAGAAGGAGCAGCCTGATGGCGGAGGCAGGAAAATATACACATGGAGAAAATGATGAAACCGTGTGTCAATACGAATAGGCTGCATTGAGTTAATTTAAGTTAATGTAAATGGTGCATGAGTTTTAGTTGAGAGTCACCTCTCTCGGCGTCACCACTGATAAAGTCTCAGCTGTCTTAAAGCTGAACTTTAAATAACTTTTAAAGTTCAAGTATTGAGTCATCCCTCATTTCTCTGACATTCTTGTAATCCTTTAACGTGATCAATACTTTAGCAAAATCTTCCGAGTTTTTTTTTAAATTATTATTATTATTATTATTATTATTTTCATTGGGAACTCCACCATTAATTTTCGGTCCCAGTGTCTTGCCATTTTCGTAAATGTTTCTGTTTGTTAAGCTGCTTATTTCTGTCCAATAAATAATTCAAACCTAAAAAGCCTCTCAACTCATGAACCCTTGTAGTGTCAGCCTGGCGAAAAAGGTATTTTTAACTTGGATCTTTAGGGCCTTTGTTCGCCGCAGGCTGTCACAAAGATGCGGGTTGTTCTCATTTCTTTTGCTGAGTCTGTTAAAAAAAACAAAAAAACTACCAGCTGTAATACTGAACATGCACAAAATAGTCCTTAGCGCCACTAGAAGATATTAACAGATGGATGGTGCATTTCGGTTCCTGTGTCAGGATGAATTTTAGGACTCAGATAGTTGTTTTTATGCCTTTATATATTTTATTTCTTTCAGCAACTTGTCTACTTATCTAGACAAGTTGCAAGATCAATATAACTTCTTCTTCAACTGGACTTCTTCTCTTGTTTCTTGAAGATATATTGCTGAAAACCAGAGACTAGATTAGTCCACAGATAATTCCTGAACACAAACTCAGCCGTGCAGATGGAGTGCAGCAGGGAATGTTCTGGAGAGAAAAAACAAACAATACTAAACAGGACGATGGCGTACAAAGGAGCCAAGTCATCGGGTCAAGAGTCAGCTTACATCTCAAGGACAAGAGGCACTCTTTTGAGTACGGCGACGTGACCGTTTTGAGCGAGGAAACGTGTGGTTTGAGAAAATAGTAAACCGTCTACATTAAACATGAAAAACCAACACCGAACAGAGGATTTCATCTTTCCAACGCCTAGTCCGCAGCCCTGCATCGTCTCCACAGGTGTTTCTTCAGCAAGTCCCACCTTGAGACATGTGACCAAAGCTACGGGCGTCGTCAGGGAAACATCTGGATTGTCAGGGAAACAATAACCCAACCCTTGAGCTCAATTAAGGGTATAGACCCAGTGGCCTGAACGCCACATCAGTAACTCCGACGACCGTATCAGCGGGATTGTTCTCGCGACAATTCATAACCTTGTTACTTCCAGGCACAATCAGAACCGAAGGAGCCCACTGGACGAGAGATGAGACAAGAAAAGACGTCCAGCTGAGAACTTATGGTGTCCATGAAAGGAAATGTATAAAAGCATAAAAGTTATGGCTGTTTAAAAACTAATCACATATGTAATTCAGTGTAAATGTGCTTTTAATATCCTCACCTGATGGAAATTTTAAAGCATAGTCCTAAAAAAGAAAAGTGGGACCGATCACTCGTCCTGTTCATTGCACATCTGTTATATGCATGAGTTAGCAAGAAATATCTAAAGTCCTGACCTGAATTCAACAACAAACAAAAAAAAATTGCAATGCAAGGAAAGAGAGGGTGTTCTTAAATCAAGCAGACGTGTCATAGATGGAGTGCGGTACTGATGCGAAGAATATTTCTGAAGCTCACAAATACAGCGTTTCTTCTGTAACAGATTGCTCTTTCCTTCAAGAAGTCACTTTTTGTCTTTTCCGGCTGTTCACTTCTGATTATAATTCAGTGAACAAGTACACGTCTTCAGCGACTTTCAAAGGTGTCCACAATACCCAATGAGGTTCTCACAGTTTGCCACAGTTCAGGTTGTTTTATGTGGTAGACCGTCACAGTAGCATCAGTGTAAATCTGTTAATTTCTGGAATTGCTTCCTTTAAATGAAAGAATGTATTTTTATTCTTAAGCACTTAACTTCTGTTTTCACAACTTCTGAATATTCAGTTCCAAAAAAAAAAATAATAATAATTATATAGCATATATATATATATATTTTTTAAAGCTAATATCAATTCCTGTTCTGAGTTTGAATTTAACAAGGTGCTCAGTGAACAGGTGTGAGAACTGTATCGATCCTTTCGTTTACATCCGAGCCGATGCCAGTCGTACATTCACCCTCAAAGATGTATCTTATTTTACTGTTGATATATATGATCGTGATGCGAACAGATGTTTTCAGGGTAATAAATCCCCCGAGGGAGCCGAGTAATGAGCGCTTTTTAGCGACGAAAATGTACACACAGCCCAAGTTTAAAACACAACTGGAGGCATGAGTCATTAACTCAATGGAGACTCCACGGAGGACGCCACTGCCTCAGCCGTTAAAGAAAATCTTTACATGGAACAGCTTGAGACAAATATAATGACACATTTGAGTCTTGCACAAAGAGCGGCGCCACAAATGAATGGCTGAGCGTCGGCAGCTAATGAGATAACCTGCCTGTTGAAGATAAAGCCGAGGTGTTGGGGGTCATCGGCGGCGGAGCTGCTCCACTTGGATGGCGTAAGAGAGAGGAGGAGGAGGGTGTTAGGGGGGGCTGTGCCATCCTTTGAGGGCTTTTGTAATTAATCAAAGTCCCTCCTTTTAAACTCAACTATTTCGCATTTAACTTTATCTGCTCGTCTCCCACATGCAAAGCCCCCGCGTGTGATGTGAGCCCGTATCTTAATTACTCTCAGATCACTGATACCCCCCGCACACACACGCGCGCTCTGGCAAAGCCTCCTGAAGAGACAGAAAATCATTTTTACAGCCGGGGAGATAAGTCCCTGCGCTCCCTTTTAACGCCCTCGCCGCCACCGGCAGCCCCTCACCCAAAACCCGCCGTCAAGACGGTAATGCGGTGACAGGCAGCCGGCGAAAGGCCTTGTACTGATAATTCATCTGTTACACACGAGTAATGAGCGTCCCACACACACACCCGTGATAGATTTCAAACTGAGTCCTTGCACAAACATTTCAGTTTCAGACTACTGTACATCATTATTAAGTTATTAATGATGGCGGTTGCTGCATGTGGTCTGCTCGCAGGAGATGTTTCTCAAGCTGAGCGAAACGATCATTACCACATGTGTGTGTGTGTGTGTGTGTGTGTGTGTGTGTGTGTGTGTTTAGCATCAGAATGCAGGAACGCTAGCTTTCACTGATGCATCTTAGCGATCGCTAACCTCTGGGGCCGCTAATCTCTAAACATGTCCAGGGCGACGACATCAGTCACACACGGGCTTGCGCCAAAAGCCGGAGAGCCCAGCTCCTCTAAAGCTACTGTAAGGCTCTCAGCCTCGCCTTTAAATATCACACATCCTGGGAAGCCTGTTAAAAGTTTGTCGATAAATGTTTAATGTATGCTGTTACAGGCAATTAAGTATTTGTACACCCACAGGAGAGACGGCAGCTGCTGCAAAAGCTCCACTCATGAATATCCAAATGGGACAAGAGTCGAGCAAAACACGTGACCAAATCGCACCAAAAGTTAGAAACAGCTGTGCGCTGTTCGACCTGGTGCCAGGCTGGACGTGATCTCATGCAAAAGGTTCGCCATTCATTTGGAGCTTTTAATGATGCATTTAAGGCATTTGCTTTCCAGTCTGCAATGATGATCAACACAAACGACCTCAATGATTTTGCTTCTTATAGGTGAATGTTTGGGTAAAAATAAACATTGTTCTTTTATTTTATGAACTACTGACAACATGGCGGAGGTCAGACCTATGCCTCAAGCTTCATGTCACAGCCTGTCACAATGAACAATAAATCAATTAATCGCGTGATAAATTAAAAGAAACTCAATGATTTTCATTTGCTTGATTTATCGTTTTTTCTCTTTTCTTTCCGTTTTTACCAAAAACCGAATGATGAAAGTATTCAGTCTGGTGCTTTGGTCTCAGCTAGCACCTTTTAGGAAAGATCATTTTGTTTACAGAGACTTCATTATTCATTTTATTTGTTGTTTCTGATGTTTTCTTTATTCATTTTGGACATTTAAAATGTCTTCCAGTTCCAGTCTTTAAATGTTGGTTAGAATTTACATGTTATTGATCCTTGAGAACGTGTTCTTGCATTATTGTGCCATTATTACTATTATATTACTTGAAAATGGTCTCAAAGCAGCAACGATATTATAGTTTATCGCAGTAAGTTCTGGGACAATTTATCGTCTAGCAAAATTTATCAAGACAGGCCTATTCATGTTACTCCTTAAATCTGTCCCAAACCCAGTTTCAGTGCGTTTGACGTCGTTGACCTTTTGGGATACCCAGTGGGGTAAAAGTTTCAGTCATTCAGCTGTTATTGAAAGTGATGCTGAAGAGTCAGAGTGAGTTATACTCTGCTTGTTCAGACGCTCAGCATCATCCTGCAGTCGTACGACACCTACTGAGAGTCCGTTTTGTCGCCAGTGGTGCCACTGATGCAGGCGGACTGCACAAAGTGGGTGGAAAAATGAGCAGGGAGGACAACCTTGAAACTCTTCAGCATCAAAGCAAATCGAAAAACGACCATAGATGGAAACTCAACGGGATGCTTAAATAAAAACATTACCCTAAGCACATCGAAATGGGTTTCAGATTGGACAAATTACAGGAAGTCAACAAGTTAAAATGAGCTTTTCCGTTCCTGATGATAGGAGTGGTCAAATATCCATGCAGAGTGATGAAAAGGGCCGCTTTGATGCATTCATTCATGTGTTCGCATCAGCGTGTGCTGGCTTTTGAGTGTGTACGTCTAATTTTCACCGTGTGTGAATTGGACAAGACGCCTATCTTAAATTCAGACTCGCACAGCGTGTTCTGTGCCAATGCGAGTCAGAAGTGTATGTAAAATTCTGACTGGCGCTGTAAAATTGTGGCGGATGAAAGTGAAACATTTTGATATGCAAAGCCTCGCGGTTCTTTATCTGCAAAAGGAGAGGAAAGTGCCAGAGGGCAATCCTCGGGCTTTGGAGAGTAGCTTGAGGGCTTTGCTGACAACACAAGCATGTGGTTAAATTAAATGTGAGGCTGAAATAAACACTAGTGAGCAACCTAAACCCAACCCGTGTTATTAAATGTCGCAGATTTCCTCTTTCTGATCCGCCTGAGACGATATAATGTCGTAAAAGCTCCCCACGTTTTCTCCGTGCCGTCGTGTACGCTTGGTAGAAATTAAAAATAGCAAAACCGCTTTTTTATTTTATTTTTTTAATTACAATTTAGGATTCTCATTAAGACTGGCCTCACCACCATGAGCATAAACATCAGAAGACCAACTGTTACTGCGGAAAATGCAGTCCAAATACTCACCTGCTTGTTTCCCCGACCGGCGGATGAATCAGCCTGCAGTTGTCTAATCACCTCCTTTCACTCCTCCAGCTTGTTACGGGCTAATCACGCTCATTTGAATGGCTCACATGTGTAATTACTGCTGTCAAGCAGTCCCGGGTCTAACAGGTCAGTTTGCTCGGAGCGTCGGGTCCATTATAAAGACGATAACTTATGATCATAGCTGTAGGCTGGCTGCAGCACTGCAGCCCAGGGGAGCAAATGTCAGGCCGTCTCATTGGGGGAAATAAAGTGTTTGTTTAACACGGAACGAGGTTAGCGTTGCTTTTGATTAGCATAAATGGCCATAACTCATTTACGCCTCGTCAGTAGGCTGCTGTTTTCCAATCAGCGGGTTTCGCTCGAACCTCGGGAGGCTCTAATGAGGCGGGTGGTAGGGCAAACACACACCTCACCTCACACACCTCACCGATTCACCTACAGCAGCTCGCTCTGCCCAGGTCAGCTTGGACGGCTCCACCAAATTCTGGATATCATTGGAAAAAGAAGAACGTAACTCCCAAAGTTGACGCGCTAATGTTCCTGGCCTAGTCGCTACGGTCCTGTTTCGCTTACCTGGAAGATGCCAATTGACGTGAAAAGTTCTTCCAAGGATGAGATTATAGAGAATCCACTAATCACTGCGTAGCCCTCACGTTGTTTCTGATTGGTTGACCGCTCCTTCGTGACTCGAACTGGACTCCTGAGTCCATCAAGAACCAGGCGAACTCGGACGGCGAAGTTGTTTTTATGATTTCTTATTCCACCCGTTTCATTTCGTCCAGACATACCTTATGCATTAAACATCAAATTTAAAATGAAGAAGCTCGTGACGGAGCTGGAAGGGTAAATTGCGTCAGAGAAAACGCAAACTCCAGTCGTTGGCATGCAGTCAGCGTAAGGCAGGGCAGGCCGCCATCTTTTTTTTTTTTTTTTTCAAATAGCACATGAATCCGTGTGCTATTTGCAAAAAAAAAAAGATGCGTTTTTAACCGGAAATCATGTTTACTTCTTTTTTTTTTTCTCAGATGCCTTATAAGAATTTAATTACTTTAAAGCATCATGGAAGAACGGCAGTCATATATAGCAGAAATAACTCCACATCAGGCGGGCAGCTGGGGGCTGGAGTGAATCATTCCAGTGTTTTTGCTGAACTGATCACAGCGCAGACAGATTGAGCATGCCACGGTCAGTTGATGTACAAGTAAAATGTCCCCACAAGGCCTGACCGCCGCTCTGGCCTTTAACGTGGCTTCGGACTCTTCCATTTCCTGCGTGACGTTACATTTAAGGGAAATACGGGCTCACTTGACTTGCAAGCTGAAATCCATCGTGCGTCTAAAGTTACTTGCTGAAAAGCAGGAGGATGGACTTTATTTTTTCAAACTAGGTAAGATTCTCAGATTGTTCAGAGGGATTTCATGTGTATGGGTTTGTGTACACGGACGAAAAAATGCCTCCTGCACGGCTTTGTGCACCGGTTTGAATTCCCTGGTCATAACCGATACCAAGAGCATGAAAATGGCATCGGTGAGCACGGATTTCTTTTGAAACATTTATGTTGAGCCCCGCAGGCCAGCAAGAGTCCTTGTTGGGCAAAGTTCTCATCCATTCCTCGGTTTATACTTTTTTTCCATCTTCTTCTAAGATTGCGCTCTGGGATGTAGGTGGATGCTGAGTGGTGTTTGGGAACAAGTTCCTTTATTATTCAGTTTTGACCACATGCGGCAGCAAAGTTGTACGTGTGGGCAAGTTGACATTGACGTATGCTCGGATGTGAGCAAACCATAATGTCTTCTGCGCTCAAGCTTCAAAGAGTTATTCTCTGCTAAGGTTTTTTTTTATCCTTTCATGGCTCCACTTCATGTCTACCACTGTCAGTGTCGTTGCCATGTGCAGTTGCAACGCAGGTTTTTCATGATGGAATCCTCACGGACATTGTGGATGCATACATATTATATATATATGTACATATATATACAATTTGTATATGCAGTATACATTTGTATTTTTATACTACGTATATTACAGTAGAATGATCGTTCACTGGTCTTACGTCAGGTTTGTTTTTTAAGTTTATAAGTCTGATTTCTAAACATGAAAATAATTTCATCTAAGCGTCGCAACAAAGGTAATGAAGTACTTGTTTTGACTTATAACAAAGTGAAAGCTCAGGGTTTTTTTTTTTTTTTTTGCAATTTTGCGGGCAATGGGAGTGCATTAGGAGACGATGTATGTAAATAGGCTGTTTTTTACTTAGGCTGCAGAAAGTGACACCCAGAGGATGTGCTGCACTCTCAGGACACCTACTAGTCTTTTTTTCCCCCACTTTACCTTTAACTCCCCGTTTCCTCCTCGCGCTTCTCTTTTACTCCATCACCATGCTCCCAAGAGGTGAAAAGAACCGAGCTCTGAACTGCAAGGAGAGAAGAGGAGAAGGAGGAAGTGAGAACAGGGGAGAGCAGAAATTCACAAGTTGTTTGACTACGATGTGTGTGCACGCACGCGCGTGTGTGTGGTGAGAGAGAGAGAGAGAGATCACTGCATGTGTGTGGGGGGGAAATGTTTTACAGACAGACATCTGGGGATGCTCTGCAGCCAGGGGGGCTTTAAGCCGCCGTCGAGTTGAGAATCTAAGACGCGGTGCAGATCTGCAGCTGAACTGCACCAGCGTTACGGCTGGTTTATGGACTAAGCTCGTCCAATCAGAGCTCTAATTAAACCGGAGCTGCGAAGGAACGGTGAGAGAGTGTTGTTTACTGGAGCCAAAAGACTGCAGTGTGAACGTGTGCTGCAGCACCATGTTGACATGGCTGTTTTATTATGAGCAAATAGCTGGCTCTCTCTTTTTTTTTTTCCTCTTCCTTCTTCTTTTTCTTCTTCGTCTTTCTTGTGTCTTCCCTGCTTAAAAGAATCTCGGTAAGGAAGACCCAGGAGGCTGCACATTCTATTTCATTTCCATTTGAAAAACGGCGCAGAGGAAATGACAAATGCGCGAGGCCTGCCGAGAAGCCTTCGGGGCGCTAATGTAAATAACAGAAATTAATCATCTTCTCCAAAGAGGGAGGAACACGCCTCACAGTCGCAACAAAGGTCGCAAATCCGGCCCAAGCCTTAACGTCCTCCGAACGAGAAATGACAGACTTCTGACACTCGGCTAATGCTTAACTGTGTGGTCTGTGGGCTTTAGCATGCGCATGTTTGCACACTGATTTCAACATAGTAGTAGCATCTCTAGTGCTTGAACTTTTTTAAAAATGTGTTATTTTGTTTTAACATTTCCAAAGATTTGTTTTAAATTCAGTATCAGTGTACCAAATTAGTTCCTTCAGTGCGTTTTTGTTGTTGTTCTTTTTGATTCTACATGATAGACAGACAAAGAGTACAATTGTAACGTAAATGTATACAAATAAAAATCAGAAAAGTGTAGCACCCCTAAATGACATCAAATGTAACCAACAGTCTTCAGAGGTTATCAAATCAGCAAAACTAATGTCCTAGTCAAAGTCCAGACCAAGACTCGATGAGTGAGGCATTTACCAAAATGTTTATCGAGACAAAACACCTATTATCGCTTCGTTTTGTTGCCCTTTCAGATAAAAATCCCAATGAAACACTAAAAGTGAACGGTTCCAACATGAGAAAATGGGGGAGAAAAGAAAACATCCAGGAGGCATGAATACTTTATGTATCTGCAGACGTGTACGTTTACGTGTTTCCACATATCCCACAATCCCCGGCCGTTAAGCTCAAGTGTTTGTTTGGCCGCAGAGCGGCTTCCTGCTTTGAAGCTGAACCGTTCACTTTTACCTGACAGCAAATAGTTGAGCAGAACCAATTTAATCTTGTTTTGCAGCCTGGGATGACACCGAGGCAAAATGAGGCAGTGAGGCTTGTCCCAGCTCCTGGTGGAGGTAGTCACTAAAGGCACCCATGCACTGAGCAAGAAAAAAAAAAGAAAAAAGAAAAAGATGGTAATTGCAATGTGTTTATTTGAACTTTATAGTCATCATGGGAAGCTGTGGCAACACAGTGTGGAATTACCATACCCGGGGTGCAGACACGCCGCAGCTCCCTCCGACGTAGTCCAACAGCTTCCAGGGAAACTAATTTGCAGCTTGGGAAAATACCACCTGACAGATCGATTCACCGGTTATACTCACAATTAATGGACGACTCGCTCTCATGGAACAAAAAGAATCCCCCGGCTGGCCAGATTTGGCACAGGGGGAAGGGGAGAACAAATGTTGCTCTCTTATATCTCATAAATGTCACAATTAAAAGTAACCACAAGCTCTGTGTACATCACGATTCCTCTCAGGGGACGGCTTGGCATTTGGACAATCCTGTTGGGTTGCTCGTCGCTAAGAAAACCAAGTGTTTTTATTCTTTCTTTCTTTCCAAAGAAACTGTGCATTGCAGCACTCCCAAATCTCATTTGCAAACAAAGGAAGAGGCATTTGCATAAGGCATAAAGCACGGCAGAATGTTGCATGTGTATTCTTAGCATGCAGGAGGTGCTAAAATAGCTGTTTGCAATGAGAGGGATCTATACATAGAGCTGGTCTGAGCTGAAGTGTTGTTGGTGGCGAGCACACACCAGCTGTCAGTGTGAGGAAAGAGAAGAAAATAGCTTTCCATCGTGGAAGGAGGAGAGAGAGTCGATCGACCACAGAGAAGGCGGTCTGTGAATCTGTCGTAGATTTTTCAGCCGAATTCACACCAAAATCACCCAGGGGGGATCGGTGTGGTTCACCCGCCCTAACAGCTCCTCTGTGTCTCTCCATTAGCCTTTTCTCTTCTCCATTTCACGGCTGCTTCGACGATGCAAACGTCCACAGGAGTGTCCTCCTTTTAACCCTTGTCCAGAGAGTCCAGCTGAACTGGGAGGGATAAACTGAACCTGACCCCATGTGGACCAGGCTGAGTGACTGACGGTCTGGGCTCCGGATTCTCAGCGGCAACCAACTCCTCCTTGACCATACATGCATAAATGCAATAGATAACTTCTTCTTTTTTTTTTTTTTTTCAGGACGCAGCCAACCAATAAATAGGTTATAATTTTTTGTATGGCGCTCACATGCCGCCCCTTTTTTTTTTTTTAATGCCGCCCTGGGCAATGGGGGCTAGAGGGGAGGGGTGGGGAGGAGAATGATGCAGGCAGGATGTGTAATTTAACCAAACTGCTCATCATCGTCCCAGGAGGACGCGCAGATGAGCAGAGTAAAGCTACGACCGACAAAAATCCACGCTTTTCCTCGAAATCTGCACAGTCCAAGTCAGATTAACTGTAGCCTCTCATCAAAACGGTTCAAAGAGCGGCGGGGTCGTTTTACATAACATCTGTCTGGATGCAGCCGCGCTGCCGTTGACGCTGCCCTGACTTGCCTCCCCGCCTCACACCCCACCCTCCCCCTCCTGAACGACTGTAGCTGGGTACTCTGTCGTCGCCCTGTTGCTTGTGTTTTTGTTGATGGACAAAATTATGGGATTTGACTAAGAGGATTAAAATGACAGCCGTTAATGAGACACAGCTGGGACTGGATCACAACAGACGAAACCAAATTGCGCCGCCACGAACGCACAGGCAGCACGTGTTCGCAAGGGCACACGCATTAGCACCCATGTGATCCCCATCGCACTCTCTGCCTCCTTCTAATGCTCACCTAGAGGCTAGAAGACAAGCTGCCAATCACCTCCATGTAAAGCGTATTACACAGGGTTTATTATCCCATTCAAGTGAACCGGATTAATTATGCCTTCTATGATGGATTTGAAATGTTTAGCCTAACAGGACACACTGGGAATAATAGCATAATTGTAAGCTCTCGCTAACCCCTCCCATGTTGTGTTAAAATAAAAAAAAGTTATTTAAATGTCTGTAACCGATGAATCATCACGCTGCAAACCTAAAGTGTGTAATAAAGTCATCTGGCTCGTGTGACTGGGGTCTTTAAAACAAAATTACTTTTTGTGAATCTGTAAAATTGTTGTTGCAAAACAACACTACTCAGCAGAACCTTTCAAAACAAACAAATAAAGTGAATGCCCTTCTCATTGGCAGCCGAAAAGCGTCGGAGCGGAACGGAGACCGAATCGGCAGCTCAAATCTTAAAGTGTTGTACTTTAGAGGCTGAGTGCCGGCCAGAAAAGGTCTGGATCTCATCTCTGAGAGCAGCTCAGGAGGGACGTCAGATCCCACCGGGATAAATGGCTGGACCTTTCAAATGTATTTCTACGCCATTTTGTCACTTTAAAATCATCACAGATCAATGCAAAATAGTGTTTTTTTGTTTAAACATTTTGCAGAAATACAAATCTGAAAAGTGACACATGCCAAGGAGTCCACATCTACAGACGGAAATATTTACCAAACAACTTAAGCTCAGATTAGGCAGAGTGAACACCAGTTTTCAAAACTTTCCAAAAAAAAAAAAATGCCAAAAACATTTAGGTCTCGACTTTGACTAGGCCATTCTAAGACATGAACATTCTTTGATCTAAAACACTTGATTGAATGTCTGTTCTGGCTGCATTAAGATGGCAGCTCTGCCAGAAGAAGAGCCTTTAGCCCTTAACAGTCTTCTCCATTCCTAAAGCATCCACAGAGAATAATGCTGCCACCACCATGCTCTGCCTCCAAAATGGTGGATTTAGAGTAAAGTGCCACACATGGAGTTTTAAAGTTTGGTCTCATTTTATCCATGCGATTGCTTTCATTATTGTGCTGTTAACGTTATATTCCTTGAAAGTGCAATATGATGCATGTAAAATGACAATATTATCATTTATCGCAGTAACTTCTGGGACAAATTATCGTCCAGCGAAATTTGTTATCGCAACAGGAATGCGTTTTGATCTCAGTTCCTAATTAGGAAACTTCCAAAAGGCAATTATTCAGACTGGATTGTCTTTAAAGCCATCAGAGAAAAATGGGGACTGAATACAAATACACACCACACAGTTCAGACTTTAATCAGATGTTTTCAGCCATAATATCCATCCACTGCAGAATTATGCACTAGTTTGTGTTGGTTTACCACAAAATAGCCCCACAATGCTTTGAAGTAACGCAACATTTAGGCTTTTCTGTGCACGGCCGCTGTAGCTTATGAAAGTGGTCCAGGGAAGGACAACAGGCAAACCTGTACTTGCATTGTGTCCATGTGGGGGAAGAGCGAGCGCCCTGTGCGGTCCGGCTCCACAAAGCATTGCTTCAGGCATTAATTGTGTCTGTGACAGAAATGTGTCAGGACACAAAAGTGTGCTGCTGCTGCTGCTGCTGTAGTCTGATGTGTGTCTGACTGCTGCTGCTGCAGGCCAGAGGAGAACAAACCCCAACCACCATGCTGAAGGAATGAAGGGAAGTTACTTTCCTCCTGATTAAGAGAGGTAGATGTGAACGGGTTTATCTGGAGAATAGATTGGAGCTGTGGGGCAGACAGAAACTTTTTCATTTGTTTCTGTAATAGTTTTGAAAGAATACGGGGTGGAAAAAAAAACAAACAAACAAAAAAAAACTATCAGATTTACTCTTGATGTTTTTCTGTTTTTATTTTGTTTTGCTTTTTTTTCTTTTTTTTTTTTCAGCCTGGGGAAACAACAGCCAATATTTATGAGCTCCCGGTGATGCAAAAAGATAGCCAGCGAGCGGATAAAGGAGGATGGATTTTGAAAGGTGTTTTCTGAATGTCACGGAAATGTATAATACGCAACAGAAAAAAAAAAAAGCTTAACTAAAGGTTGAAGGACAGTTTTTGGAGAAAACAAAAACCAAGCCGTAAAAATCTTCCTATTATGCGTCCTGTAACATTCTACTCTCTGTTTGCATCGACTGATTTAACGTATTGCTCTCACCTACAGCTGGTCTCTTTCCTTTTTATACTCGTCTGCAGCAATCAATTCTGGAACATGACACAGAACTTAAGTGGAATCCAAATTACTAAGATCTCCATCTCGTCAGCCATCTGCGAGATGTGCAAAAGAAGAAAAAATAAAAAAGAGTTGGATTCTCAAAGGGTTTTAAACACAGACCTTAAAAAGTCTCTTATAGGTCACCTTTATCTGCCTCTTGGAGACAATTTCTCTCACTTCTTGTCAAGAGAAGCTGCCATCCACTTAGTGTTAAGTTGTAATTAATTTTTTTTTTTTTCCCCGAAGCCGGTTTGTTTATATGGAGCTCTCAGGGCTACATTTTAAAATAGAGGTTTGAGGGGAAAAAAAATATTTCTAAAAAGAGTAAACCAAAGTTAAATAGAAAAAAAGGGAAATGAGCAGAGTCGGGTCTCACTAGGCATAACTTTTACACCATGACAGGGGCAGCCGCTGGAGCCAATTAGGACAACGGAGCCCGTGCACTTACGGTCTCTCGGCGCTGCCGCCATGAGATCCAAAGGGGGTTTTTACACTTACTTCCTAACTGAATATTGAGACCGTGTGAGAAAAGTAGTGTAAAACTCTCTATAATAGAACCGTACTCTATAAATCATTACGGTTTATGAACACATAAGGTCTGCTGCACAGTTGCAAACATTTTTCTTTTTTTATCAGCAGTTTGTCCAGCTTTGACAGAAATAGAATGTTTTTGCACAACTAATGGAGTCTGTGAATCGGTCTGTAATGTCACAGTTTAGCCCGTTAGGAGTTTCATCACTGACTGAATCGACCCAAAATGTGATCGTAAGGAGGATCTGCTCCTAAAGAGCGAAGCAGCCTGGATCCATCAGTATTAAAAACCAGAAGGTCGTTGCATTTAACCGTTCTCATCTTCCAGAGCAATGCTGATGCAGATGTACTAACCAGAAAGCCTACAAACTAATCCAGAACCCTGAATGAGCACCGACACCCTGCAAAGCCTCGACTTCGATGCAAATGTATTGGGATCATGCTGCGATTGGCCTGCACAATGTAGTTCATATCTGGAAGTGAATCATGTTTACAGATTAAAAGTGAGAAAAATGGGGCGTGCGTTTGCATTCAGCTGCCCTTGAAAAATACTTTAACTGCTTTTGCTGCAATTGCAGCTGCAAATCTTGCAAGTTTCTTTCATGCTTTTAATAGTTTGGGGAGGCAAGCAGAAGGAGGGGCTCACCCCGGGCCCCGTTCGAGCAAAAACATCGAGCCTCGCGTCTAAAAGATTACATCCCAGGATTCTGCTGCTTCCATCTCCCCACCGGCTCTTTTACTAGTTTCTCTGTCCATGATGTTCAAGTGCAATGATAGTTTCACACAACCGACAGCTTTGGGTATTTAGACCATCAAGTTTAATTTAATTGGACTCATCTGACCAAGGCAATGTGTCATGGGGTATGGATGGTGGTGGTGAGAATGAAGGTTGTGATGAAGATGATGATGGATTTAATGAAGAAAGCTCAACAACAGTCCAGAACAGGAAGCACAGCAGAGAGTTAGCACACAGCTAATTACCGGTAGCAGCTGAAAAACTGAGGACTGAAAAAGAGCTAAACCAACACAGGACGTTACAGTTCGACTGTGATGGCAGGCAGACAAATGACATTCAACGTGCAACGATAGACAAGGATGGACAAAAGACAGAGACAACAGGTGGACTTAAATACACATGGGGTAATCACCTGGGAACAATCAAAGGCTGACAGGACAACACCAGACTCAGGAAAACAGGACTAAACACAGAAAATCCCAAAATAACTATATAGAAAACACAGATCGTAACACAATGTGTGTCACATGTTTACTGGGTCTGTCCAACATGCCTTGTATGTATCAAACTTCAAAACTAAATTATTTATTTTTCTTACTTATTGATGTATTTGTTTTATCTTATTTTGCTTTGTTGTATATTATTTTTATTTTTGAATGAATTTGTCAGTCCTTTGTAAAGGCAATATTAGTACACTGTGCTAATATTAGCTAACATTAGCTGATATTAGGACAACTACCTGTTATGCTACCTGTTGTGCTGATATTAGCTAATATTATAATAGCTAATATTGTTGTGCTAATATTGCTAATATTAGCTAATATTATTAGTAGCACAATAGGTAGGTGTGCTAATATTGCTAATATATTATATCATATTAGCAATATTAGCACAACTAATACTGCTAGCACAACAACTAAGGAAAATATTGTTGTGCTAATAACTACATTAGCAATATTAGTTGTGCTAGTATTAGCCAATATTAAAGAGGATATTAATATTAAAGAGGGAAGAGGATGTATAATTTCTCTTCCCCCAAAAAATTCTGCTCTTCTTTATGATGGCATATCAAATAAAACCTTAAAATATATCAAGGTATTTGTCCAAAATGGAAATGGGAAGACCTAAGGGACCTTAGCACTTTCGCAAGACAACATTAAGTATGCACTTTTTGTTACTAAATACAAGCATGAAGTATCTTTGTGGTCAACAAACAGGAAGCATGCTTGTAATCTTTTTTCCCCCTCATCTTTCTTGGATATTCTGATGCTTTTGAAAAAAAAGATGGTAGAAACTCTCAGGAAAAGTTGATAAAAGCTAATCTTCTTGACCGCTCAGCCGTACTCTGCGTCCGGCATTCTGGCGGGCCAGAGGACGTCACCTTGTCAGATGACATCAGCGCCAAGTGGGACAGAGGTGACTGCAGGTCAGGCAGACGTGATGTGCTGTTGGGAGAAAGTTTTACAAGAGAAAGTCAATAGAAGCCCAAAGTATTGCAGTTGTTGTAGCCACACTTGTCCACTGTCAATTTTAAGATTAATACCAAAAAAGAAAAAGAAGAAGAAAAAAACTTTTATAAAAATCCAACATTTGCTGCTCGGTTTTAGAGAAAACAGCGTTATCAGTGTTTACTGCTAAATTCGGGCCCAGACTGAGCATTAAACACACATTAACATCAACCATGTTTGTAAACACGGCAATAAAACCGGTTTCACGGAAAATTGTTAAAAATCATCACATTAAAGTGTAGGAAAAATGTATTTAACATGCTTGCAAGGCCCTCCTCTCCCTTTACCGACTGTTATTAGCACAGCGTCGTCTCATATATGCTGTATAAATGTCACTGTGTGTTATTTAGTGCAGCGATTATACTATCCCAGATATGGCGTAGAGCTTTAGTTTCATTAAAAAGATTAGCGACAGACGGAGACGAGAGCTTCTGCGGCCAGATTTGTCCTCCAATCTTTAGCGCGACAATCTTCGCTCTTCTGAGTGACGATGTCTCTCATGTGCGTCGAATATTAAGAAAAGTCGATGAAACGTCTGCAAGCTACTTTTTTTTTTCTATGCATAATTGGAAACGTGCTTAATTAAACTGCCAGGGACAGCGGTGGGTTTTTACTGAGAACCAATGTGGCCTGGACACACACGATAATGTGATATGTTATCCGGAGGTGCCTACTTTGGAGATTTGATGCAATGTGAGCGTTATTAATCGCGGTTAAAAGCGTGCCGAGGAGACAGAGTGTGCGATGCGTGCGTTTTAATGTGACCAACGTGAAATCGTTTGTGTCCGCATGCCCTTCGGCGTGGGTGTTTTTAATATATGCCCACCTTGTGTCTCTCACAGACAGACGGCAGTGATGTTTACCGTATTTGCATGCAGCAGCCGATGAAAACATCTGCAGCGGCCCCGTTTACTGTCGTTTCCTCGGTGTTCGGTTAGTGCAACTGAAACCTCGATGAAAGCTCTTCTGGTTCTGCAAGGACTGAGGAAGCAAAGGCAAAAGTTTTGGCAGTTTGTCGTAAATTGTGCTAAGTTCAAAGGTCTGGAGTTTCAGCGGGACTGAACGGGAGAAACTTCTTGGGTCTTCTACCCAGGTTGGTTTTATGGTAGGTAGATGTGATTGCTGTAAAGGTTTTGTGGTTTCATGTCCTTCAGGGAGATTTTTATACTCTCAGTTTTGTGGGAACAGTTTGGTGATTCAGTGCCAATATGGCAGAAAACAAATAAGGTTCATAAACAGCTATCAAGAAGTTCTGGCTATGTTCCAAAGAAAAAGGTAAAAAATAAAAAAAATAAGAGTGTAGACATGCAAAAGATGAAGAGAAATAATAATAATAATAATAATAATAATAATAATAATAATATAAAAAATCTATCTGTAATTGCAGAGAAAGCAAAGAGAGGATGAAACTGAAAGTTTCAAAGATCACAGGAACAACACTGACTGTGAGGTTGTTTTTTGTTGTTTTTTTTGTTGCATGATGCTCATGTGGGCAGATGAGAGAACCCTGCAAGATCACAGCAACTAACTACTGGTTCACATCTCCACGTTAGTCCATCCTTTATGTTGGACACCGAGCCAAGCCCCCACGCACGCTTTCATTAACATTCAGCAATTACACGCAGCGCTCCGTGTCTGGCCAGGCGCTGGAATATTTGGAATCGTGTCGCCCTTTCAAAGCTCAAGGGGCCGCAGCATTATTTAGCCCCGGCCTGACGCGGTGATGAATTAAGCGAGTTTCTGTGAGTGTGAGCTGAATCCCATTATGCTAATATTAACAGACGGCATTTTTTTTTTTTTTTTTTTTTTTGTGCGAGGCTGCATCAAAATGGGCTTGTATTCCTGTAAGCTGGAACGCGCTGCAGATTCAACCACCTGTGCACATGATCTAACACAACAGTTTGCATGAGGCTCTGTGGCTGTGACTGCATTAATATTCTCTAATAGGAATTGGCTTACACGGTGAAATGTAAAAAAATAAAAATAAAATAAATAAAATAAATAAAATGCAGTGCAGGTAGTTACCCAATGAGCCACGGGGCCCCACACACCGTATAATCTCGCCGGGTTAAAAGCTGACCGAGAGCATGCGACTTTGAGTCTTACAGCAGAAGGAAACAACAAAAAAAAGAAAAGAGAAAAGAAAAAGAGTTATGGCTCCATTTGAAATCGGCTTGAGTTTCTAGCCACCACACAGGTCACGCTTCAGTGGTCTGAAAAATTACAGGATACCACCCTTTTCCAATTTCACCAGCGCCGGACCAAACTGTTGCGGGCTCCTGAAACAATTACCCCAAGGGCTGTAGAAGCAACCTTGTTTATAGCTCATTGAGTACCTACAGTTCCGATTTAGAGCCGGTAATTACAACGTCGTTATCTTCCCCCCTAAATCTTCTCTAAAGGTGTTACCGCCAAAGTGAGCCGCCTTTGGCTCTGCCGCTCGATCATTGATCAAAACAAACACAGCATCGGTGCATCGGTATGCCCGGGCGTCGCTCAGGACGGCCTAATGTTCCCTTCTCCAGGTGTCTGTGACCCAGCGGTACCTGCTCACCCGGAACACATCAGTCACACTAACACACATCTGTCGCCCTCCATCACAAAATATGGCCCCTCTGTGTGTGCGTATGCATGTCTCTCTCTCTCTCTCTCTTTCTCTCTCTCTCTTTCTCTCTCTCTCTCTCCTTGAACCTCCTGCCCTGCTTTAGACGGGGACAAACAAATCTACTGATTTGCCTCTAATCTGTAGTCTGGACCCTCAGCGTGTGCTGCCGTCAGCCCGGCACATCCTGAAGAGACATTCCACAGGGGGAGCCATGCATTAGCGCAGCATCCTGCCTCTGCGCCGCGGTGTGACGGGGACAGGGCAGAGGGACACGCTCCAATTAGAGACGGAGACGTGGGGACTTTGCCCCTGACACGTCCCTGCCCGCTCCACAAAGGAAGTGCAAGCAAGCACACCTTTTCTCACACAGAAGGACAGCTTTCTCTTCTCCTGCCGCAGGCTGCTGCTGCTGTAGTCGCAGACCCTCATGAAGCCAAACCATTTCACATCACGCTGTTCCTTTTCATACGTCTGCCTGGGTCAAGATTTTATATATATATGTGTGTGTGTCTCTGTAAGGGAGGGAGGGGGGGAAGGAAAGAGTCTAATCTAGTGTATGTCTGCACACTTATTGCTGCTCATGTGAAAAATGCCGTGCAGGGGGTCTGAGGGTGGGGAGGCAGTGAGGGTCTTTGGCATGCATCTCTCGTTCGACTCTTCCATCAACTGAAATCCGTCCCTCTCTATAGTGCAGCGTGTTTAGCAAACGGGTGTGTGAGGTGCACCGGATCTGCTTCACGCATGGTGCGTCTGCATGCTGCATGAACACAATCTGCCAAAGCCTGATGGGAGTCTGGCCCCCCACCCCCCAAACACCTTTTCATCCATTTGCATTGTTTTTCTTTGTTTGTTTTTTTTGTTTTGTTTTTTTTGGGGGGTCGGGGAGTTGCGCCCCACGCACAAGGGGAGCCAATTTGCTGCTACAGTCCACCTCATCTTTAATCAAGATTTTGTGCAAGAGAAGTAAGACACGCGGAGTAAAGAATAGTGGAACAACGCAATTATGAATATTTCATCCTTATTCTGTATGAATAAAACAAACATTGGTCCCTGTTTCAAACGCAGGACTGAGCGTGGCCTTCTCATCCTGCGTGAATCTGGTTATGAATCGTCAACACGCAGACACTGAGCCCTGCAAAGACAATTCCAACCCGTTTTCTCCTCCATTTGGGTTCATTAACCTGCTGCTGGAGGTGGACCTCTGTCCCAGCCTCAAGTCTTTTACAACCTCTAACAAAAATCTTTTTCATGTCTCATCTATATGCCTCTGCCGCAAACAGCTTTTCTGTCCCTCCTGAAGAAAAAGCGTCAACGTAGGATCGCTTTTCCTTTAACCGTTTAGGATCACATTTTCTGAGTGATGTAAAAGTTTTACTTTTCAGTTATGACCTCGTCTTTTCGTGCTTTCCGTGGTCCCTACTCGGGACTTGTACAAAACTTTGATAAACGGGCCTCGTTTCATCGAGGACTCCTACCGAGGTGGTGGGAGTTCGTCCTGCAATCGGGGGGTTTCTGGTTTGATCTCCATTCAGTCTGCCTCAGTAATTGTGCCCTTGGGCAAGACAGTTCACCCTCCCTGCCTGCTGGTGTTGGTCAGAGGGTCCAGTGGCGTCGCTGGATTGTGCTACTGGAGTGTAGCCACGGGGTACAGCTGTGGCTGTGTAGCCACGGGGCACAGCCACAAGCTACTACTGTGGCTACAGTCCAGCTTTTGTGACCATCAGTGTGTGTGTGTGTGTGAGTGAATGCCTGAATGTATTGTGAAGCACTTTGGGCTCCTCTGGACCCGATAAAGCGCCACAGAAGTAAAAATCCATTTACGAAAAACTTCCCATTTGCCAGCCTGTAAAACCAGGATTAATTGTTGTCCTGTCGTCGGATTCTTCTGCCAGAGCTGTGAATTTCTTCAGCTCATTTAAAGTTACACCGGCTCTGTTGGCGTCTCTGAATAATACTCTCCTGTCCTGTTGGCCTTTAGGTAGACTCAGCTGTCTCGGTATGGTTGCAGTTGTGCCGTACTTTTATATCTTTTTTTTATTATTATTATTACTATTATGGATTGGACATCACTCTAAGGGAAACGATTTTATAAACTCGGCCTTGCTTTAAGTTTCCCCACAACTGCATCCATGACCCGTCTGCTGTGTTCTTTGGTCCTCTGAAGCTCTCACAGCTGAGTTTATGCTGAGATTAACTCACTCACAGGACTCTCTCTCTTTTTTTTTTTTAACAATCACGTCATTTTTGAAAGCAAATGATTGAAAGGGACGACGTCTGTGGCTCACCGCACTTCTTTTATCGCAAGATATTCTGACAAAACACATTAATGTTTGCGTTTTTAACGTGACAGAAACCTGAATGAGTTCAAGGGGTATTTTTTTCTTTTTTTTCTTTTGGAAAGCACTGCAAAACCAACTTCACCCTCCGGCATCCAAAGAGCATGCTTCAACATAAAGGATCAAATGTGTTTGTTTGATTATTCATTGTATCAACTATGCATGAAGCAATTATGTCCTCCTGCCTTTGGGCTTGAAATTAAACAGATGAAATCCTGGTACAGCAATCCCTCCTACTTCCCTGTCTGCACGTCCATTCATTAACCTGCTGGGCGGCCATTTGTTTGTGCAAACATTCATTTAGTCTGCGCGTTCGTCTGTTTGCTCAGTCACAGAAGTGTTCCCTTTTTTTTTTTTTACCCCCATCCTCTTCGTGACATGCCGCCGTGCTGCGACACAGTCTGCAGGGACTGAAGAGATGGGCTGCACTGACAGATAAAGGTCAGAGGTAAAAAGGAGACCCCGGGACAGAGCCCGAGGTGACGGGAGGCGCTGAGACGGAATGCAAAGCACTGCATCCGCAGAGGCTTAGATTGATTGGAATTTGAGGACTGAGAGGAAAATTAAATCCCAGGGAAAAGAGGGCGGGAAGAAGGCTGGAGCGGAGTGGATGGAGAGCAGCAAGTCAGCATGATAGAGGCGAGCGACAAAATAAGATTTTTGCCCTGAGAGCACAGCCTTCACAAGCTTAAAGACGCATGCCTTAACACAATGTTACTGCTAATATGATCCCAATTTCTTACTGTGTGTGTGTGTGTGTTTGGGCCAAAGAGCACGAGGATGTCGGTTAAAGGAAACGTAAGAAACAAAAACATCGCAATGCGGAAAATCCTTAACAACTCACCAGCTCAATCACAAAAATAAAAGCTTTGAATGTTGAAGATACCGTCTAGTGGTTTACTGATGAGTAAAACAGCTGGGTACATAGGTAAAAATAAACAAAAAAAAACTCCAGTCCAGGATTTTTACAGTGTGCAAAACCTTTGAAATGAGACGTGCTAACTTGGCTTTGTGAGCATTTGGGTTTAAGGCATCATGAAAGCAACTAATTGGATGGCATTAGGATGCAAAATGGTAGACAAGAAAGCTTTTATTTACGTTTGAGTTGCTGGGCATTCAACCTTAACCTGGTTGGGGATCCAAACAACAGTACCTGGACTCCTCCTTTTGTACCGTTTGAAAGTGGTTTGTTTATGGTGGGAACGTGATTTGAGCCAAGCGCCCTCCCGTAGCCAGATGTACGTAGTAGAGGAATAAACAAACTAAGAGGAAATGCAGCGTGTCTTTTTCACGATGCGTAAAGCCCAACGCAACTTTCAAGACATCTTCTCAAATCTTTTCGGTACATCCAGTGTACTTCTCAGGTAATCGTGCCTAAAATAGCACCAAGACAGAAACTAATAAGACTTTTAAATTGACGCTGTTTTCTACGAACGTGGAACATAACATCATCTTCATGTGTTTGTATTTTGTGGTTCTCCACCACGGGAAACATCTGATCAGCAAACAGACTGAATGCTCATTTGGTTTGCTTTGAGTTTGTTCAGTTTTAAAAGAAACCGCATCACTGAGAAGAAAACAAAAAAAAAGTAAAGTTAACAAACTCACCAACTGATCTGGACGAGCCGATGATGACAGAAGCAAAACGTGACTCTGACGATGAGCATCTGCAGAACTTTTAACTTTATCTGATTTGCTTCCATGTATCTTCATCACCCGTAATCACTGATTGCATAATCTTAAGAGTTATGTAATTTCGCGCTGCTTGGAGTCTGAACTCAAAATGCTTCAGTTTACCTCCGCTTCTCTCTTTCTTGCTGCCAAGTGGTATTTTTCACATCGTATTTTTTGTTCTTTCTTTCTTCTTGCTTCTTACCTCTGGTGTTTACTTGAGTGATGACAATGCTTGGAGCTGAGTTTGGAGGTGCATGCACACGGGGGGCTCGTTTTAAGACCTTGTTTACTCTGTGATAATTTACAAAACCGAGACTCTCTGCTCTGTTTTTGCGCCTCCCTTCCACAAGCAAACAAGATTTTTGATAACTAAAATGGAGAATTTGCACGAAACCTGTCCAGAAGTGCGAGTGTGTTTGCCTATATGTATGATTTGATATTGTGGTGGTGTGAATTAAAAACAATGACACAGAAGCCCACTGACTAGCCCAACATGTCAGCTGTGACTTTCTCTACTGGAAACCATGACAACAACAGAGCAATTGTTTTAACACGTTTCTCCACAATGTATCTCTTTGTTTTGACTGTGTTTCTTTTTAATTTAAGTTTTTGGCTGAAACCAATGCATTAAAAAAAGAGAAACACTGGAGCTGCAGCTATTTGTCAAAAAAAAAAAAAAAATAGCCTAGCACTAACTTAGCCATGCTTTGGATCTTCTTTTACATTCACAGCTGGAGTAGGTAGTGATGAAACATTACAAGGTATTTCAGTTTGGTTTTCCCCCCACAGGAATCCCGAGGAGGATTCAGCACACATTACGTTTCGGTTAAAAATGATAGCCGGACTAGCGTAGCAGGGGCCCAGGGGCGCCAGAGCTATTTCCATTTGAAGTGGGAAAACTCATTCAAACTTTGGTCCACTTGAAAATGTGAGTCTTGGTTCACTCGCATGTTATTCCTGATGCAGGAGGATGGAGGGCTATCTAGTAGACCAAAGAGAGGAGCAAGATGCTGGCTAGCTTGCTGCCTGTAGCATCCTGCTGCTTCTTGCTTTAAAAGAAACCCAGTTAGATTAGTGCACTGAAATAAAAGCAGGAACGCAAGTCTAAATTAACTTAGTGCTGCTTTATTCTTGTTGGCTGAAGAAGATTGATTTCTTCTTCTTCTTCATGCTTTTTGCCTTATCTTGAGCTGATAAATGAAGCCCTGTGTGATGTCACCAGAGGCAGGTGTGTGAGAAGGAACTTGTTTATTTTTTTTGTTTTGTTTTTTGGGAGGCTAGATTTTTATCATGATTGAAATAAAGAGGAGAGAGAAACTCACCGTGACATGTTGTTCTGTAAGTGATAAACTGCACATCCTCAAAGGAGTCGGGTTGATTTTCAGAGAAAAGCCCCGGTTCATACAGCTTCAGGATTCCTTTTCCGTTTTTTTGTGCTAACTGGATTTGGGGCAATGATTGATTGATTCTTAGGTTCCCTTTTCAGCCCGTCTTAGATGTGTGAGAATGTACATCCTATTCTTCCATCTGGATTCTTTAAATCCTTGTAATCCATCTTTCTCACTGTTTCCCTTCCTCACCTCCACCCTCCTCCTCCTCCTTCCTCCTTTCTTTCTTTTTCTTTTTTTGCTTTATCTCGCCTGCTTGATGGCTGCTGCCTGCAAGGGGAGGAGCTGGATCCTCCACGATTCAGTTGGCAGCAGCGCGAGATAAACATGTTGTAGTGGACAGACGCCTGAGTCCCGCTGCGGAAGGACAGGAGGGGAGGGTGTGGGGACAGACTGGGACGTGGGTGGGGCCCTGACCCTAACCGGGTCTCCATCCTCAGCGCTCGCAGCATCAGGCGGCTCCAGCCCCTCGGCCAGATGGTCCGGCTGGAGTTTGCAGCCCTCGCCTCTGCTCGTCAGATTGCACCCGGCATGCTCTCCCTGTCTCTGCCTCTCCATGGCCCCCAGCGTCGTGTCAGAGAGGAACCAGAGAAAATTAGCACCTAATTATAGGCTCCTCTCTGTGAAGAATGGTACTGGTGCCCATGGAGTGTGTCACCGTGCGGGGGCTGCTTGGTTGACTCACTGTGGGACTCGGGCCTGAAAACAACGCAGAGGACAGAGAGAAACACACATACGCACGTAGGTCATAGAGCGACTACACACACAGACAGAGACGCAGGGCTGCTCCACCCTCCTCCTCCTCCTCCTTCTTCTTTTTGGTTGGTTTGTGCCTCAGCAGGGTCCCTTCCCCCTTTGTGAGGGGCGCCGCAACAGAAACCACTTGTTTCGTTTGCGATCCAACAGGATTAATTACACATACAACGGAGGCCTATGCCCCCTGGTTTCTGCTCTTCGTCGGCTCCCCTGTGTGCTGGCTGGCGGCGGCGGCGTAGTTCGTCTTCAACGGGAACAATGGAGATTTGTGTTTAGGCATATATACAGATGTGAGCTTGAGTATGCTGCCATCTTGTGATTGCATCTGGACATGATTATAAATCAAAACGGCCGAGAGAAATAATCTCGGTGAGCTCCTGTTCATAATGCAACATCCAGTGGTGGAGGAGAATTAAAGATGGATGAGGAGCTGCTGGAGGCTCAGCGACTGGCACAGAGTTCAGCCTGCAGAGTGTAGCTACACACACACACACACACAGCGTTCTGCAAAGCCCTTCACACACACCTTTACGTTTTTCACATTTGTCGGTCTCGTTCACTTTGACGTGTGCTCATAAAATGAACACACATTAGCGGTAGGTGGGAGAAAAATTATAAATTGTACATTTTAACCGAACGAAAACTGAAAAGTGTGGCGTATTTCTGTTTAGCCCCCTTTACTCTGATACCCTTAAATAAATGTCAGCGCATTTGCGTACAGACGTTGCCAAGTTAGTAAGTAGACTATTTTGTAATTCAGTTTTAGTTTGAACAGAGCTGTTACGAAACAGCCTCTGTTTTCTTAATCCTGTTGTGACGCGACAAAAAAGAAATGATTCACGGTTTTCAAAATTGTTCACGTTATTTTAAAGAAAAAAAGCTTATGTGTATGTATTCAGTCAATACCAAATCAGTACTTTGAAGCGCCACCTTTACAGATGCAAGGCATTTGATGGTCTGAGTTTTGCACATCTAAAGGACAAAACATTTTTGCCAATTGCTCTTTGCAAAATACCAGAAGCTCTGTCTGATTGGACAGAGTGCATACACGTCTTACCGTAGCTCTTCAGCTCGATTTACTTTGAACTTTGACACATAAGTGTGATTTCAGCAGCAGCTCTGATTATATGCTTACAGTTAGCTTAATTAATTATAAAAACCCACATTTTATGAGGAGTGGTCTGCCAATCCTGGACTTAATCACACAATAACTTCAGTCGCATTTGTCAGGAAAGTTAGTAAACAAATCTTTATTAGGTCTTCAGAGACTTACCAAAAAAGGTTAATAACAACAACAACAAAAAATCAATCTTTCATTCTTAAACCATACAAAAACCACATTAACATCACACTTAATACCTTCAATAACTCCAGCGTCTCTTAGCGACTGCATTTTGTCGAGACGGAGAACATTTTATTAAACAAGCTTCACTCAAGCCCTCTAAGGAAGTCTGGACCGGCTACATTCCTGCAAATGTGGATGCACAGCTACATTTCGAGTGCATTACTCGACTTCTGAAGTACATGAAATAAACAAACAAACAAAAAAAAAACTTTGGCACATTTGATATTCAACCACCAGTAAAGCTGCAAGCAGAGATTTTTCTTGTGCTTCACGCATGAAGACCCGAAGAAGCTTGACCGTCGTTTCGCAGATGATCAGAAAGGAGTGGAGGAGAGAAAATGGTTTGCATTTGGCAGTGATTTTTTTTTGTTGTTTTTTTTTTTTTTAAGGTACAGTCACTTTGTAGGGGCTCCCCGGGACATTATCGTCGCCCCATTTGACAATGACGGTATAACTGCCCTTGTCCTTGACGGTGTAGGTGACGTTGTACAGCTTGTTGCCCATGTGTTTGACGTAAACCTCCTCACACGGCGCCAGGGGTCCGTGCACGCCCACCATCAGCATGTTGGTACCTGGACAGAGAGAGGGGGAAAATAAATAGAGATTTAAAGCTACCAGCTTGACTCTTTTCACAAACCTGAGAACTATAAGTTATAGTAAGTTTTCTTATCGTTTTGGTCATTTGTTGTAAATGCTTATTAAATCGAGACAAAGTCGACACTTTCCGAAAACAAGCTCCCACGGGCAAGTGCTTCTGGTGACGTCACATAAGGCAAATGTTTATTTGTGTGTTCTTAATACATGTTTTTCCCCTTTCTCTACATCTGCAGCTTTTTTAAACATATTTCACCTTTTATAGATGCAACAAAACGCTTTGAGCTAAATGTGAAAACCCTTCATGGATTTCAGAAAAACCTGGAAACACTTGAGTCAAATTCCGACTCAGAAATGTAAAGTTAAAGTTTGTGCAGCTCAAATGCTCCTAAAATCGCAAATCCAGGTTGAAATCTGTCGAAAGTCACTTAATGTTTTACAGATCAGCTCAATTCTTGCGCCTCTTGTGACGTCATCAACCCAAATACATACAGAGCAGATTTTATTTTATTTTTCCAGTTTTCTTTTGCAAAACTGAATTTTGTAAAACCATGCAGAGGAAGTCAAAACTTTAACACTCATGTACTGAAGTGTTTTTTTACTCTGACTGTATGTCAGTGAGAAGAATAACGCTCCCGGATGGCATCTTTAATGATCACGGCGGCCGTTGGTCGCCAATGCATCCAAGCAGACGGAAATTCTTCACGCTTGGCATGTGTGGACAATTTTCCGATACTTCCTAAATTTATCCTCTCCTCACCTGCTTTGCTGCAGTCAACAGTGAAGTTATTTTTCTGCCCGACCAAAGCCTTGGACAGCCCCGCTCCGCGACAAACCACCTTGCTGGCGTCGCACGTCAGTTTGGCTGAGGTGGCGGAGGAAGACGAGCTGTAGGCGCCGCCGACTTTGGAGGTCTTGGTGACAGTTTCGACCAAAACGGAGGAGGTCTCATGGAGGCTGTGTCCCCCTGACAGCCGGGCGCCTGCGGGAGAGGAGAGAGAGAAAGAGGGGGGAAAAAAAAGAGAAACCTTATCTAAAACTGTCGTGGTTTGGACACGGTTACATAACCCACTGGGTATTGACAGCGAAACGAGGAGAGCGCAGAAGCAGCTGCACCTGGGAGAAGTTCTCACAAAAGTGAGAGAAAGTGGCCTGAAAAAAATATTTATTATGACTCAAGGATAAAATAAACTTTCACAACTTGAATCTTTTTTTTTTTAAATCACATTAAAAAAAAAAAAAAAACTGACGGAAATGAACTGCTACAGCCAAGAAGACTGGCAGCTTTTATCAAATAGGAGCACAGAGACACACATTACATAACGTTGTTTTGTTGGGTTTTTTTCCCTTTCCAGAACTTCCACACTTTTTTTCAGCAGAACATTTGTCTCATTACGGTGACATTTGTCATCCACAGATCAGATGGGAGCGTGACTGTCGCGCAGACCTGTGATTTTGGCTTTGAAGGGGCTGCCCACTATGTGCTGCGGTCCGCCGTATTTGATGGTGATGAGATAGTTGCCGGGCGCCATCGGCGTGTAGGTGATCCTGTAGCCTTCTGGACACTCTCGACAGTCCATCTTCACCTTGGAAGGGCCGTCGATGTTGACCGACAGAGCGCCGGAGCCGGCGTTGCAGGTGTTGACCACGAACTCCGAAGGCACACCTGTAGGGACGGAGGGCAGGCCTTAATACGGTGGCGCCAAAATCGCCGAGTCAAACATACAGGCGGACCAAAAAAAAAAAAAAAAAAAAAAGTCTAAAATGACAAAAAATTATCTTTTTGTGTTTTTGTAGGAAAGGAAAATTCAAATCACTGTAGATCCAAAACTCAGAGTTTTTCGTGTTACTTAACAGAAAGCCATCCAGTCTTCACATTCTTTTGGGCTCAGATGAAAAAAAAAAAAGTCTGCCTACGCTCAGCAATAACAACAGACCTTCACTCTCTTTAAAAGTGCTTTCTGTACTAAGAGAGGTTTAATAAACCATATAGAAGCAAATTTGGGTTTTATGAAGCCCAAGTTGAAGTCAGTTTATAAGCGTGGTCCTATTTTAAAGTAAAAAAAACAACAACAAACAAACATATTTATTAAATACTTTGTGTTGTACTTAATATTTCCCATTGTAGAAAACATTTATTTGTCAATAATAATTTTGCTCTGATTAAAAAAAAAAAAATCTCCATCTGCATCAACCACCTGTTGTCAGCCAAGCACCCACTGACGGTCCCCGGGCCGCACTTTGGACACCCTTATCTTAAATATAGCTCCTCATTTGCTGAACGTAAACACACACCGACACGTGAGCGGTCTGTGTGTGTGTGTGTGTGTGTGTGCATGTGTGTGGGACGTGCCTGTGGTTCCTCCCAGCAGCCCGGCTCCGTGGGCCGTCACCATCCCAGGATCGGCGATCAGACCCGGATCGCCCACTCGCACGTTGAAGGGGCTTCCGGGAATGTGGCACCCGTTGAACTTGACGTCGATGGAGTGAACGCCGTTCTCGCGTGGAATGAAACGGATTGCGCTTTTGTCTTAAAAAGAGAAAAGAGGGAAAACAAAAGTGAAAACCACTCCTCCTGCAATGATGTTCTCCCTGTTGGTCTAAATACGATCATCCGGGTATCTCGCTCCGTACCCCCGTCCAGATCGCTGACGTAGCACTCCTCAGATGATCCGGAGGGCGTGTGAACTTTGGCGTCGACCGCACCTCGGGCCCCGTTGCGCTGCACCATGAAGGAGGCCTCCTGATTTACTTTCAAGTCCTTCTCCTAGAGGAAAAAAACCCCCCAAAAAAACAGATGAACACAACCTAAATTTACAGGCATCGTCACCAAACAAACTAATTTCGGGCATTTGATATCTAGCTGTGGAGAAGCCACACATTTCATTTTGTAGCCATCAACAAGCTTCTGGGAACAATTTTTGCTGGAAATTTGCCTGCTCTTCTCATCAGCGCTTACTTTAAAAATTGGTTTGTTTCCTGGCACGAGTCCCACTTTTAATCACGGTCCATTAATTTTCAACGGGTTTGAGCTCTGGGCTTTGAGGAGGCCATTTAGGAAGCTTAATGTAAGCCCTCCAAAGCTATTTTTGACTTGTGTTTGGGATTTTGGTCCTGTTAGAAATGCCGAGCTGCGTTCGAGTGTCAGGCACCTGACCCAAATCCTTCCCCGACCACAGAGAACTGCTCGTAATGTTCAGGATCTGCCCAGAAACCACCTAGGCTCTAGTCGAGGTGATCGAAAGCGGCTGGAACGCCAGCGTCGCCGTCCACGCTGAAGCTGACCACTTTTTCCTCACTTTCTTCTTCTACTACTTTGCAAATTATTCGCGGTCAACTGTTAACGTTTTCCTTCCTTTTCAGTAATCCTCTCACCACAAAAGCTACAATCTGGCCTGGAAGAGAAAATCCAAAGTCAATATATGTCGTTCATGTCCGTGACAACTGCATGTGAGGCTCTCGTAGGGAGCGACTGTGGCCACACCTGGAGGGGGACACAACCTGTAAAAGCTCTGAAATAGCCCAGACCGAGTTATCGGGTACGAGAGAGGCAGAAAAGAAAAAAGTTTACAGCGAAGCGTTACCCCCCCTAAAGCGAGAACAACGGCTCCAACCGGGCCACAGACAGCCCCCTCGCTTAGGACACTTCAGCTGGCTCTTAGTGTCACTCAGATCCCTAAAAACGTTGCTTTTAGCTTTACGTTAGCAGATAAAACAAAAACGCTCCTCTGCGATGGCTGTAAACTCGTAAAGGTGTCTTTATCCGCCGCTCCGAGAGAGACGCGTAAAAACTGACGGCGGGCCCACATAGCACAGCTTGTATTGCCCCACATTAGCGAGGGACAGTTAATCCAGCCCTTCATCGCCAGCCAGCGTCGCAGCGTTACAGTCATGCAGACCGCTCCAACGCTGGCGCTCAATTACACTTCAAGGGCAAAGAGCTACGAGACGGAAATATCCGCCACAAATCACACTCACCATCTGCTGCTCGCCTCTTATATTTTGTATATGTGTATGTTTTATGTGCTGAGAATTAATTTGATTTTTATCGCCAGCGTGTGTGTGTGTGTGTGTGCACCCACCTGAAGGCTCGTCACAGTGAGCCTGCGGGCCTCGTCTGACAGCGTAGCGATCGGAACGATGAACGGGCTGTCAGGGATGTGTTCGTTGTTGAATTTGATTGACACCTCGTAGTCACCTGGGGAAGCAGACATGTTATTTACTTTCACAATCAAGTGAACCGCGGGGAAGCGGAGGGAGAACAGCTGGAGAGCCGACTGGTTAGGAGACAGAAATAAACAGCCTTGCGCTGGGGGAAGTCCTCACCTGGCTCCTTCACCACGTACGAGACGCCGCAGGAGCCGTCTTTCCTGTCCTCGAAGGAGATCTCCGCCTTGCTGGGGCCTTCCACGGCGATGGAGAGCCCACCGGCGCCGGCCTCGCGGGTCCAGATGCTGAATTCGGCTGGAGCGGGCGAGACGGAGAAGAAGTGACGTCTGAAACGTCTGTCGAAAATGAAACGGCTGCACAGAATGTTACTGATGGACTCGTTTGTTCCGATGACTTCATTTCTAAAGGAGCAGCCCGTACACATTCGTTTACGCGAAGGACGCTGGATTTTGAGCGTCTGCTTCGGCTCATTTTGATAATTACGGCTCACGCCAAAATTCAGTGTCTCAGAAAAATTGAATATTGCGTAAAACCAACAAGAAAACCTTTTTATAACTTCACAAGGAGAACAAGCCATATTAGGCAACTGCGTTGTTATCTGGCTGTTTATCAAGGCCTACACAGGAAAAGTTAGGTGGAAGGAAAATGTGATAAAGAATTCTTATATCAGTAATGTAAAGTATCCTGTAGTATCAGAGAGTACCTGCATTCAATGCTTCCTTTGCATTACAATTTTTTTTTTTTTTCAGAAAAGTTAATTTTTTTTCTATCTTTGAGCAAGAACTAAAAGTTTGAATCGTATCACTCTTTCAAATGACTGAGCTGCCCTTCTGTAAGGATCTGACATCATTTCTGTCTTACTCGGCGCTCCGGCCACGCCTCTCTCCAGGCCTGGACCTCCCGCGCGGACCTTGTGGGCGCCGCCCTCGCCCATCGGCCCCACGGTGAACTGGAAGGGGCTCCCCGGCACATGCTGGCCCCTGTACTTGACGTTCACGGTGTGGGGTCCGATCTCCTGCGGGATGAAGCGGACGCTGTACGTGCTGCTTCCTCCGTCCATGATGTCCGCGTCCACCGTCTTCCCGCTGGGGCTCGTCACCTGCGCCGTCATGGCCTGCGAGCCGCTCTCGGCTGCTGCCGGGGTCACACCAAAACAGGTTAGGTCGAGGTTTTCCACACCGAACAGTGCGGCTCGATCAAAGTCCGACTCACGCTCGGGCCTGGCGGCGATGCCGGCGAAGCTGCTGAGGCTCTCCCTGCCCAGAAAGTCTCCGAACACGTCTCTGAAGGGGCTCCCTCCGCCTCCTCCTCCCACCTGGGTGCTCTCCTCCACGCGCACCTCCCTCTTGGTCTCCCCGCCGCGGGTCTTGCTGATCTCTGTGCGCTCCGTGCGAGTGTATGTGTGGCTGCTGCGGGTGAACGTCCTGGTTAGCCTCTCCTGAGCGGAAACCATCTGGAACCAGTTTCCTGCGGAAAAGAAGCGGCGGTGAGCATACCGATGGAAGTGTGCGTGCCTGTGTGTGTGTGCGGTGCTGGCCTCATTTAGTCTAAAGCGCTCCACCGCCGCTCTGCGAGGGTTTTCTGGCTGTCTGATGTGCTCACCTGGGATCTTGAGGTTGAGGCCGCAAGTGCTGCCCACTGAGGCGATGGAGGAAGCCTGTCTCTTCCTGGTAATGCTCTCCTTAATCCTCCCTTCTCCGGTCACCTTCACTGTGAAAGGACTTCCTGCAGGAAACACAGAGGGGTTTTTTTATTTGAAGAAAATGTATAAGATGCTGGTCTAAGTAGTTAGTTTTGCTTTTTTTTTTTGTTCAATTTTCTTCTATTCAAACTTCTTTTCCCTTTCATTTTTCCCCCCACAGTATCATTTATTCCAACCTGGGATGTGCTTTTCAGCAAACTTGATGTTGACGATGTAGCTCCCAGGTTCTGTGGGGCAGTAGGTCACCCTGCACGTCCCGTCCTCCACGTCTTCGCAGTTTATGTCCACTTTGCTCGGACCCTCGATGGACAGCGCCAAACCGCCGTAGCCTTGCGCACAAACCGGAACAAGCGATCAGAGCCGTGTTTCGTCCCGACCTGCGGGCCAAACGGTCGGGACGCCGAGAGCCTACCAGCGTTCCTCGTGTCCACGAAGAATTCGGCCATTTCGAAAGTGTGCGCCTCCACCAGGCCTTTCCCGAAGGCCTTCACTCGGCTGGCTTCGCCAATCTCCGACTGGCCGACCATTATTTTGAAAGGGCTGTTGGCCACGTGCATCCCATTTTTCCTCACGCTCACCTCGTGCTCGCCGACCTCCTTCGGGGTGAAAGAGATGCCTGTTGCAAAATAATCAAAGTAAAGAAAAAAAAAAAAAAGAATTGAAGTCAAGACAGAAAAATTACACACACAAAAAAACGGGGCATTTCCTCGTAACCGACTACAAACGTCAATGAACGTCTTTGTGTT
This sequence comes from Poecilia formosa, assembly GCF_000485575.1. NCBI lineage: Eukaryota > Metazoa > Chordata > Actinopteri > Cyprinodontiformes > Poeciliidae > Poecilia > Poecilia formosa. Next base: position 77,030 of record NW_006800344.1, read on the forward strand.
GGGATGTTATGAGACGAACCGAGGCAAGGTGGAAAATGAAAATATTAAATGGCTTTAGAATTTGGTTAGAAATAAAAATCTGAAAACACCTTCGTCCCTCCGTACTCGGTGAACAACGAGATCTCATCGGGAAGCATTTTGCCCGCCGCCGACTGAACGCTTTACAAATGCTCTGTTCTGTTTTCGTCCCTCTGAGTTTCGTTCTCACCGAGGTGTCTGTTGGGCAGCCGTTTGAGCAGGCAGGGCTCCTCGTTGCCTGACGGCGCTCTGATGCTGGCAGTCAGGGAGTTCAGATCAGTCTCCGCGATCTTCAGGGACACGTCGGCTGCCGTGCCGACGTTGAGCTGGGACGTTCTGGTGATGGTGTCGTCCCCTGACATTCGAAGGAAAAAGAAAAGAAAAGATAACTTCAGATGTTTTTCTTCCTTTCGGAATTTGGTTTACAGCCGTTCACTTTCGCGTCTGCCTGCGAGACGGACGGAGCGTTTCCTCACCAGTGATCTTAGCGGTGAAGGGGCTGCCGGGAATGTGCTTGTTGTCAAACTTCACGATGATGTTGTAGTCTCCCGGAGCCGTGGGCAGGTAGGACACGGTGCAGGTGCCGTCTTTGTTGTCCTTGCAGGTGATCTCGGCCTTAGAGGGACCCTCGACCGCAAGTGACAGACCACCTGTTTGGGGAAAAAAAAAAGAAGAACAGGTGAGATTCATTATGCAAAAGCACAAAGTCTCACTAAGTGTTGTGCTCTAAGTTTCGAGATATCGAAATATCTTCAAAGAATAACTTGCAAGTAACTTTCCAGCAAGATACAGGAGCTTGTTTCAAAAAGTTATTTTATATTTCATCAATATTAAGGATTTACTAGCATAAAACAAGCTCCTATTTCTTGCTGAAAATGTACTTGCAAGTTAATTTTGTCTTTTTTTTCCAAGTGCAACAAGATAAAAGGTTGTGTTTTTGCAGTTTAAAACCTTAAAATCATGTAAAATGTTCTTTTAAAAAAAGGGTATGTAAAATTGCTTCACTGTCACCTTCTCCTGCGTTTTTGGTGACCACGGTGAACGTGGCAGCTCTGTTGACCATTCCGTAACTCAAACCCGGACCATAAGCGGTCACCACTCCGCTGTTCACGGCGTCCACGAAGAACTGCAGCGGGCTTCCTGTAGAGGGCAAAAAAAAGAAAAATAACTAGTCTGCTCGTACAGTGGAACCGGGATGCCATTTATCAAATTCAAAAATCATGAAAATTTTTTTTTAAAAGCCGCAGAAAGCTGACCTGGAATGTGATTTCCGTCGTATTTGATGTCCATCTCATGCAGGCCCCTCTCTGTGGGCTGGTACTTGATGGTGATGGTGCCGTCTTTGTTGTCGGTGATGTGTGGGCGGGACGTCTTGCCAGAGGGCATCCGCACCTCACCTGCAGAGTGTTTAAATATCAGCAACCTTGGGGAAGGAGAAACGTTGCAGGTTTTTAAAACCGTTGGTCTCACCTGTGATCTCTCCCTGCTGCAGCGTGAACGGCACCAGGAAGTTAACGGGACGAAAGAGAGGATCCACGGGGTCACGGGGAACCACCGGCTCGTTTGAGGCCTGGTGACACAGAAGGACGAAACGGAAAATGTTTTTAATGTTGGAACTTGTAGCGCACGCACCTGTAGCAGCTATTTGTTACTCCTGCACTCACCACCACGTGGAAGGGGCTCTTTGGGATGTTCTCCCCCCCAAAGCGGATGGTGATCACATACTTCCCAGGTTCCGGGGCCGTGTAGTAAATGTCAAAAGTGCCGTCATGATTCTCCACCACGTCCATGTCCAGCTCCATCCCCTGCGGAGTCAGCACCTTGCAGGTCACCTTGCCTTTCCCGGCTGCCTTGGCATCCACCGTGATGACCGTGTCCTCAGAGGTCTGCAGCTTCTGGAGAGTCGCTGCGTGGGGAGGCGGACAAAGGAGGGCATTTTAAACTTTGCTTCTGAAACAAATTCAGGTAATTTAGCTGAAAAGAAAAGGATAAACTCACAAACTCCATGTCCGCCAATTGAAACTGCAAGTTAAAGGACGAAATGAATACGACGCTAAACGACTGGCTTCGAAAGCAGAAAACCGCGGCACGGCTTCGCTTACCCGTGAGGCGGCACTTGCTGGCGTCTCCCGTGGGAAGCGACTGGATCCGATATGGAGAGTAGGGAATCTCGTCTCCTCCGTACTTGATGGTGATCGTGTAAGGACCCGTGGAGTCAGGCACGTAGGACACGGTGTAGGTCCCGTCCCGGTTGTCCTGGATGGTCGCGTTCTTCGGCTTGCCCTCTGGGTCCTGTGAGCGACATGCAAAATGACGTTCGTCGGAGAAACGAGCCTGCGGCTCCGATGATCAGCGCACACGGCAGCAGAAGCTCACCAGAATCTGCACAGTGAGCAGTCCCTCTCCAGCGTCCCGGGCATCAATCGTAAACTCAACAGGCAGGCTGGCAGACACTCCTTTGGTGTCTAGACCGGGGCCGCTGGCGCGGACCTTGCTGGCATCGTGCCCAGGCTGAGACATTACCTTGAATGGGCTGTTAAAGGGGGGGCAGAGAATATAGAGCGTCTGAGACAAAAAAGAAATAAGGACAGGAAAAATTGCTGAAGCACACCTTTCTATTTTCTTTTTCTTTTTTATTTTAATGCAAGCAAGGGGAACTTTAATTAAGACGTATGTGAACATACAGCCCGGTTGTTCTTTTTTTTTATCTATATATAAACTCATTAATTTTATGCTGAACCTGTGTGGGACTTCCTGATCTGCATATTTAACAGCTACAGTGTAGGGGCCGTCCTGCGCCGGGGTGTAGTGAACTGTGTGGGTGCCATCGCCGTTATTCTTCACACCCACCGGCTCCACGGTGCCTGCAACACACAGAAATATTGCATTCTTAATTCGCTTTACCGAGCAGAGTGTGAAAGGTTAAGAGAATAATTCAGGATGTTTAAAGTGAGGTTGTGTGGAAAGGTTACGAGCAGTTATTATCTTAGTTCCAGTAGATAACGCTTTAGCATTTTTTTTGCGTAGCAGGGATCCAGAGTCCCCGGCATCGAAGCTAACGGCCAGTCTGAAGTGGATTACTGCTTTAATTTGATCTGTTTATTGAATTAATTAAATAATTTTCTGTTTGTTTGGTTCTTTTGCAGTAGCAATATGAAAAGTGTTCAACAAATAAAGTCTGATCTGCTTGATTCGTAACGTTGGAAGTACGTGTAGGAAGTGGTGCACCACCAACTATCTTCCTATGTGAAAACTTCACACAAAAAACCGTCTCTATCAGTAATTTTCTGACAGATAAACAAAGCCTTAAAAACAAGGATGTTGAAGCGATTCACATGAATGCTAATCATTAGTATTTACACTGCCTTAGCTTGCTGTGAGAAAGTCATTCTGATTGGAAATGGTTTACATTTTTTTCTTCTCAGTAAGTGTTTCACAGGGAAGATTATTTGTGGCGTACCCCACTAGCTTCCTTTTCTTGTGTAAATAATCAGCAGATTTTGTAAATAACTTCCTGAAGTTAATGCGACAAAAGGTTCGTTACATCACCAAACTGTTACTATGGTTTTGAGATGGACAATGATTTTAGACAGTCCTATTCCACCTTTGCCTCCCCCCCCTCCGCCTTAGCTAGCTAAATGCTAGCTTTAGCATCCAAGACCAGCTAATCTGGATCTATACTAAATGAAGCAGAATGTAGGTAAGATATTGTATACTTGTCCTAATTTCTACCTGTGGGTCCGTAGAGTTTGACATCCAGTGGCGCCTGTCCAGCCTGGGTGCAGTCTACTGTGAAAGTCTGAGGAACGTGGGCCCTCACTCCAGCGCCCAGTCCTGGACCGGAGCATTTCACCTTGGTTGGATCCACCGGGTCCTTCACCGGCACACGGAACGGACTGCCGGGGATCGGCTGGCCTCCGTAGTTGATATTTACGTCATAGTCTCCAGGAGTGAAGGGCACGTACTCAACGCTGCAGCTGCCATCTTTGTTGTCCTTGCAGGATATTTTGGCCTCTGAGGCTCCCTCGATTGTCAGACCCAGGCCTCCTGTGCCGGCACCCCTGAGGGAGAGAAGCCGACACATTTCCTTCTTCTTTTCTCTATCACATGTCCTTGTTTCCTTTCTAAATGCAAATTCTAACTCTAGTCCACTAAGGAAACAAAAGCATCCATGATTGTAACTGGCTTACAAGTAAGTAGCTTGTAACTAACTTTATCTTTGTTAATTGTAACTAACATGCCAGTTAGTTACAATAAACTTGTAACTAACTATTTTATACTTGTTTCATTGAGCATAACACAAGCTCACTAAAAGATTTAGCATCCAAGACCAGATACAACAAGCTCAATAAGAGTTTTTTTTAAGGAATTACTGACTTAAAACAAGCTACTATGTCCTGCTGAAAAGTTACTTGTGAGTTAGTTTTGTCTTATTTCAAATGCACTAAGATGTATGCACTAGAAGGTAAAAAATACTTGGTAGGATTTTGTGTTTTTGCAGTGAAGATCTTACCAAAACAGGTTTCCACCTTATGATTATACTCTTTATAATATACCATATATTTGTAATGCTTTAACTATCTTGTGTTGCTACTGATTATATATTGTTTTCACAATAATACATTATAGATCCCAGAGAAACTCCTTCCTGTTTTGTTGTGGGCTGTTTAATATAGATGAAAATATTATATTATTTCCCCTTTGTGTGATTAAACGTTACCTGGTTTCCACGGTGAAACAGTTGGGCCTGTTGGTTATTCCTCCCTCCAGACCCGGTCCAAACGCACGCACACGGGTCGGATCGCATCCTTCCACCACAAACACTCTGAATGGACTCTTAGGAGCGGGTGCGCCGTCGTACAGGACCTCAATCAGATGCATACCTGCGCACACGCAAAAAAAAAAGAAAAAAAAATCTCAACAACATTCTCATAAACAGGCAAAAATACTCATTTGTTGCACTCTCGCTTGTAATTATAGCCCAGCGAAAACTCCCTTTTAGGGAGCTAAACATCTGTTTATTTATAAAAGACGCCATCTAGAGTGCAGACGCTCGGGTGAACATACAAGGCGTTACATCTGTTCCCTATTCATTATTCTGTTACAACATTTTTCTGACAGAGTGCTCTCAGTAGGCCTATAAGGCAGATTCCCAGCCACACGGCTACAGTATTAGAAGATGTCTGGTGAAACGAGAAGTGCTCTGTGATCTCTTAGCTTTGTGTTATAGGTCTCTATTAATATCCCCCTCTGTCATTCCCTGTGTGCAGGCAGCCTTTAGCACACATACCTGCCTGGTTAAGAGCTTCTGCTCCACAGCACACTATTTATAAAGCAGAGCCTGTCTGCCTGATCTCTGTCCCTCACATCATTGCTTGACTGCATCATTCTGTATTTATACCCCACACCTTGCTCACTCCGTCTTTATTCCCCGAACGGCACCTAAATCAAGAACCTGTTAGTGCTTTTTCTGTCTGTCTGTGTGAGCTCTTTCCCTGTCCAGGTAAAATCCTCTGCGTTACGTGGAATGCTTAACACGTTTCTAATCAACGCGGTTAGATTAAGCGTATGGAAGAGTCACGTCTTCTCTCTCTGCTCTCACCGTCCTCGAAGGCCGTGTACTCCACTCTGTAAGTGCCGTCTCCCTTGTCAGTGATGTAGGTGTCCGTGTTGGCGCCAGAAGGGTTGACAACGCGAACCTTCACGCGGTTGCCTCCAGCCTTGCTGAGGGCACGCGCATCCACAATGAAGTGGGTTGTGACTTCCCTGAGGACCCCTTGAAACACAAAAGCACTTCTGGTGATTTGCCGCTCTGCATCAAATGGGCTCAATAACGCCAAGTCATCACGCGCCCTTACTCATATTGATTTAGACACAAAGGTGGATTTTGTCGAACAGCCAAGCGAATATTACCTCTCGGCTCCACTCCGGGCCCATAAACGTGAACCCCGCTGGTGTCCACAGATGGTTCCACTTGCAGCACCTTTGGGAAGTAGGGAATAGCGTGCCCGCCGTACTTGATGGTGATGGTGTGCGTGCCGTGGAAGGATGGGATGTACGTGACGGAGAAGGTGCCCTCCGATGTTTTCTGGATGCGCACCTCGGCCTTGACGCCGGTCTCGGACACGATCTCGATGGTTAGCTCCGCGTCGCCCGCTCTAGTGCAGTCCACGGTGAAGGCGGCTGGTTCGCCCGCCTTGGCCTTCTCCAAGCCCGGTCCGCTAGCCGTCACCTTGCTGGGATCGAAGGCCGGGCGGACCGCCGCTTTGAAGGGAGAACCGGGGATGTGCCGCTCGGCGTACAGGATGTTGATGGCGTACTCGCCCGCCTCGGTGGGAAGATACGCCACTGAGCACGTGCCATCGCCGTTGTCTTGGCACTCGATCTTTGCCTCGCAGGGACCCTCGACTGTCAGGCCAAGACCACCAGCACCAGCTCCTTTTGTGTCGATGGTGAAGGGAGCTGGTTTACCCACAATGCCGCCCTGCAGGCCTGGACCAAAGGCTCGCACCTGTAATGTAACAGGCAAATCATTTTGGAGTGAAATACCCTGAAAAAAAGTCATCATACCACCGCAAACTGTAAATCCATAACAATACAGCTGTTGGTTTCCACAAACCAGCTTTATTTCTACCAATTGCTCTCAGAATCACCTAATAAGGTGATTTCTGAGAGCAATTGGTGGCACCACTCTTGTCCTCCAGAGCAACTTTTACATGCATTTCTGTTCCAACACACCTGAATCAAACCTTTAAGACAAGAGTTGAAGACTTCTGATTGAGAAGTATCAAAGTACAAGCAGTCAAAGACAAATAATATTTAGTTTTTTATTATTATTATTTATAAAACCATGTGCCATTAATCTTCCACTTCATAGTTATTCACAAGTTTGCTAAAGTCTCTATTGTTGAAGGGTGTAGTTGTAACTTTTACCTTTGAAGGATCGGCCGGTATGACCGCTTCAACCCCAAAGGGACTCCCCATCACAGGGTTCCCATCATAGGTGACATCAACCTTGTACTGGCCCTCCTCTGGGGGAATGTACTTCACATAGTGAGTGCCTTTGGCTTTGTCTGACTCTAGCTTGCAGGGGATTGGTCGGCCAGAGGGAGAAGTCATCTTAACTCCTACGTTGCCCTGGCCACCGGCTCCCTTCGTGTTAACGGTGAACTCCTGGTCCCTCCCAACCTCCACTTCTGCAAGTGAGAGTGCAGCGAGGTACTTAGCTAGTATGGCTTTTACACGGAGCGTGTGAAACTGTACAACATGGATGATGCTTACTGGTATCTAACCCTTCCACTTTCACTTTTCCGATATCCAAAGCTGGTGCCACCGTGATGTGGAAGGGGCTTTTAGGGATGGGATCTCCTCCGTGGGTCACGGAAATAGCCATGTTACCCTGATTAAAAAAAGAGAAGAACGAATATTTACTAAAGTGAGGCGTCGTTACGCACAATGACACTTGTCGGACCGAGGCTCTCTGTACCTGCTGAAGAGCCGTGTACTTCACAGTGTAGGAGTAATCGTGGTTATCGATTATCTCAAAGTCACGAACCGCGTCCCCAGGGCCTGACGCTGCAAAATGGACCTCAGGCTTGGCCTTCCCGGCTCCCTTCGTGTAGATGGTGAAGTGGGTCGGATTGACCACTTCCACACCTGAAAGGACAAGCATTTTCTAAGCGATGCGAGTCAAACCATCAGATTTAGCCGTGAAAAGAGGCAGAAATTCCCAATCGGACCCCGAAAGATCTCACCTGTCTTGTTGAGTCCAGGACCCTCCGCTCTCACTTTGCCAGCGTCGTGGGAGGGGTCCACCTTCACTTTGAACGGACTGATAGGAATTTCCTGATAAAAGCATCAGAAACCGTCAGGATGATGACAGAGTTTTTGACAGGTGGATGGATACAGCAGATGGCAGCTCTCTCTTGCATGTCAGCTCCAAATTCCTACCTGGTCAGCAAACAGCACCATGATGGTGTACCGGCCCGGGCCGGGAGGAGTGTATTTGACAGTGAAGGTGTCATTGTCATTCTTGATGATGTCAAAGTCAATGTCGGCCTCTGCAGGCCCGACCACCCCCGGGGCACACTTGATTCCGATGCTGATGTCTCCTAATGGTGCATATAAATAATATATTTTAAAAAACCACAAAGTTGAATCAAGAGAAAATAAAGTAGAAGTTGCCAACCAGGGCTGGAATATAACGGCTGAAAAATGTATCCAATTTAAAAGTTTCATATTTGTTGATATCAATAATTATTGATTAGTTTTTTGTTTGAAATCTCTCAAATGCTGCCAATCTGGTGACGTGACCTTTCTCTTTTTTAGCCACTCTTTCATCTGGGTTGTTGTACTCATTTTTTCCTTCCACTCCACACCGTTCTGTTTATTTACCAAAGAGGAAGCTAGTTTAGCTGGTCATGAGAGATTGAGCAGCTAAACCTTTTCTTCTGCCTACATCCCCCACAATGCTGTTTGGTTCTGGACCTGAGTTCAATGAAATTATTCAATATTCTTTCAGAGGTAGAATCTATTAATGTTGATCATGTGTTTATCCCCATACGCATTGTTGTTGATTTACTTCACAGCCAAGAGTATTATTACTGATACTGTAGTATCAGTAATCGCATACTGTGCTGCATGAGAGTCACCAGTTCTCCTTTTTTATAAATCACAAGCTGGAGGAGACGTTTCAGCCAGCCAACACCCAGGAGAGCCTTTCCTAGCCTCTCACATCAGCTACTCGTGCACGCTCACCTTGGCCAGCCTCGCTGCAGTCCACGGTGAAGTACGTTGGCTCGTTCGCTTTGAGCCCCGTCTTCTCCACTCCGGGCCCATAGACCTTGACTTTGTCGGGATGACAGCCCTCTCCAACCAGCACCTAATGAATTCACAGTGTACTTAAAGCAGAGGCAGGCGAGCTGAAGTGCAACTTCTGCACTCCTCTTACTTTATCTATATTTGGTAAAGTGTCATCGCGTGAGATCGATTTAATTTTACACGCCGTATCCGTGGCTGAGCATGCATCTTACCCTGAAGGGGCTGTTGGGCACGTTGACCTCCCCCCAGGTGATAATGATGGTGTGTTTAATGGGTTTGGCAGGAGTGTAGACACACACGAACGTGCCGTCTCCCCTGTCGGTGATCTTGATATTGAAGGTGCAGCCTTCGGCGTCCTGGGCAGACACAAAAAGCCTCGCAGTCACTTCTGCTGTGTGCCAGCCTTATGCAATATAAATGCCACATCCCTATGAATAAAAGATAAAGGCTCTGCAAACATGTGCAACTCCGTACCTGGGCATAGATCTTCAGGTGACCCTTCCCAGCCATGCGGGCATCAATGGTGAACTCGGTGGGTTTGTTTACGATGACCCCAGTTGGCTGCAAGCCTGGTCCGTAGGCTTTTACCTGCAATTTTTTTTTTTTTTTAGATGTAAATGCAACAAATAAAGGTTCTTGAAATGTGGTTTTATACTGAAATGAACGGGAGATACCTTTTCTGGGAACACGTCATTAACAGCAGGAAGAATGTGAGCCATGAAGGGGCTGTCCTTGATGTCTTCGTCGTCACAGATGACGTGGACGGCGTAATCGCCGGGCTCGGTGGGCCAGTAGCGCACGTCACAGGAGCCGTCGCCCTTGTCGTCGCATTCGATTTTAGCCTGCGACGGGCCTTCAATGGAGAACCCTGGGCAAATTTAACATTCAGAGGGCGTAAAAAAGCCTGGCAGGCAAAAGTATCCACGTTAACTTTCTCACGTTTTGTCTCGTTTCGCCCCACAAGCTCTCATGTATTTTGTCTGAGCCGTGGATCTGCGCAGAGATATCAGTGATTGACTTGGCTTTCCTGTCAGCTAAGGAGTACATCCGTGTTTTAGTGTCTTTGACGTTGTCCAAAACACTAGTCTGTATCAAACTACAGATAAATGTCTAATAAGTTTAGAAAATGTACAAAAAAGCTAAATATTTTTTTTACAGTTTCCAGGAACACATGATTATAAAAAATACCTAACAACTATAGAATAAATGGAAATCATAGACAATTATTCAGCTTAACTGTTCTTCATTCAAACCCTTTGGACTTTGGAGGTTTGGAGTCGCGTCGCACTGTTTCCATTTTCATATACCGGATTGAGCAGAGCTATTTGATATACTCAGAGCTAGTGATGTTGATTTACAACCTAACCTCAGTTTCAACTTCTTCATTTCATCCCTGAGCCAGCTGCTGCGTTCTCTATGATGCCGTTTGTTCGCCAGTGTTTCTCCAACAAACCTCGACGGTCTTCTCAGAACCGCTGGATTTATACCAAGACAGGACTGCACACATGCTGAGTCTAGTTCCTAACTACGCCGTATCATTTTCCTTACACTTCAGGATCTCTGTGTGGGGTTGTGTTGTTAGATACAGAAAGTGGAAAAACTTTAAAGGATGTCATCGTGTCCGCAAGAGGCTTCAGAACAGTTCGACGAGCTGAAAGTCTTACCCAGAGTTCCAACTTCAGTGCCGATGGCTTCGACCACAAAATCAGCAGACTTTCCCACCATGCCGGTCTTCAGACCCGGGCCCCAGGCCCTCACCTTCTGAAAACCTGCTTCGTCTCCCACCTCCACTTCAAAGGGGCTGTGATGCACACAACAACGTGACTCGGCTTAAGCCTGATAATAGACGGGGACAAACAAGCTAAAGGTGACGCTGGGATCCTACCTGCGCGCGATTGGCTGGCCTCCCCAGGTGATGCTCACCGTGTATTTACCGGGACTCAGGGGGTAATACTCGCACTCGTACACTCCGTTCCCGGCGTCTCGCACTTTCACTTGTTCCTCAGCTCCACCTGAGGATGAACACAGAGGTTCAGCACAGTCTGACTCTTCACCGCAGATGTGAATAAAACATTCAGACACTGAGCTCAAACTGCAGAAGACGTTAAAAAAGGGAAAGAGAAGAAAGGGATGGAGAGAAAGAGGAGTCTGTGTGACTCACTTGGTCCTTTGACAGAGACGTTCAGGGCACCGCTGCCAGCTCCTTTGGTGAAAACTTTGAAGTCTGCCACTTCTTTCACTCTCACGCCTTTAGGCTGGAGCCCTCTGCCAGCAGCTCTGCAAGCGTTGGGGTTTATGGCTGAAAGGAAGGAGTGCAAGAGAGAAAATTATTTTTTGGGGGGGAAATGGGGACAGCGGTTTGACAGCAATGTTAGTATTCAAGCTGAATTCACTGGAAAGTCTTTAAACTCTGACGGAAAAAAGATCCTGAAAACAACAATGATGCTTTTTTTTTTCTTTTCTTTTTTCTTTTTGGAACAACACACTAGACCAGATACACAACGCAGAGGGATAAACCAACACATTACAGCCCAGATAGAGAAGCATCCGACAACATTTCAGTCAAGTCACTTAAAAATGTTGAAGGCAGGCTTTGAAAAGGAGAGATGGCTGATGCAAACTTTAGACATGATGGGAAAACAGACATGTCAACAGCACAAGCAGAGATACCGACACGAGGAAGAACGCAGGAATTCACAGAAATGCAAACGCAAAGACATTCTACGTCTACGAGACTGTTTGTACAACACTGACGGTTTTTGAACAGGACTGAACCACCAAGCAGCGAGAAGACGGAACAGGCGAACCAAGCAAGGCGTTACGCCGCGGCGCCCTTGAGTTTCGGGAAAGCACAGAGCGCAGAGCCTGGCATAGGAGGGATGGCGCTGGGATGGTTTGACAAGCCCCTCCTATCAGATGCATACTAACTTGGACGGCCAGGTTTTGAGGGAGGGGCACCCTTCGCTCCAGGAGGGGTGCGCACTGACTGAGGAACTATCTGCAGAGGAGCTCCTGGGGGAGGAGCGACTGCCGGAGCTAGAAATGACAGACAGCGTGGGTTACGGACAGCAGAGGAAGTGCTCGGCTGTTTCCAGGGCAAAAGAACTAAATGACGGAAAATTGTGACAATAGATCGCCCTGACACCAGCTTGCCCCCTAAGAAATCTGATTTGTCTGACAGTTAATGTACAACGCAGACGGATGGCTCACCCTCCGCGATGTTGACATTGAACGGGCTCTTGGGGATCTCCTGGCCAGCGAACAGCACATGGATGGTGTGAGGGCCCTCCAGCATGGGGCGATAGGTGCAACGGAAAACACTGTCGCCCTTATTTTCCAGGATGAGTTCCACGGTGTCCTTTTTACCCTGCGGATCAACGATGACCACGCTGATGTCACCGGTACCAGCGCCTGGAGCGTGACAAAGACATACAGGGTTAGCACCAAGGAAAGCAAGGGGTTTTTGTTTTAGTTTTTTATAAACAGTTCTGGGGGATAAAGTGTGTTTTAGTAAGTACCAGCTGTGTAGATGTCAAAGTAGGTTGGCTTGTTGGCCACGTTGCCTGTAGCATCCAAACCGGGGCCCCGGGCGTGCACTTTGCTTGGGTCGCCCATTGCTTTAGCCACGTTGACGGCGTAGGGGCTCTTGTCGATGTCCTGACCTGCAAACAGCACCTTCACCTACAGTCGAAGGAGAAGGGAAGGGAAATGAAAGACGAGTCTGAAATCCTGTGGAATCCCGAGGTTTCCCATAAAAATGCGCCTCAGTTTCTGGCGAGACGCGATAAGATTTACGGGTGTAAGATTATTACACAGGTTTCCCACAGCGCCAAATGTTTCTCCTGTATAGGATGTTAAAAAATTGTTATTAAACGAGCATAAGATGACTGTTCGAACAATGTTTTCCTGAAGCACTTTCATGTTTTTACACGAGTATGAGGAAAGCACATGTACAGTACACTATGACACAGAATGACATATTTCTGACCATTCATACATTTAAATTTCAATCACATCATTTTAAAAAAGAAAGAAAAAAAACATGTATTTATTTATCTTCTAAAATATCTTCTACTTTTTCATGGGTTTTTTTTTCATACTAAACACTGGTAGTTTGGCATGACAGCAATACTGTCCAATTTTCTATTAAAAAAGCACATTAATATTGCTATTGTAATTGAAAAAAAATCATTATTATTAGTCTGTATCACTGAATATAATGATATAATAATATTATTTTGCTCAAGTGTCAATGATTATAAGATAAGTGCCATTTTAATGATAATACTCCCATAATACTCATGTTATTTGTTGTCTTTTGTGGGGTTAATTGTCCTAAATAAAAGTAATACCAATGAATTATGTTGCAAATATATTAATTAGTAACCCTAAAGGTAATAAGAAGATAATTGTGAGTTTGTTCTTACCTTGTGGACACCCTCCACTTTTGGGAGGTAGGTGACAGTGTAGGTTCCATTTTTATTTTTGTTGGGCTTAACTTTGGCCTAGAGAGTAAAAAAAAAAAAAAAGTCAGAAAAATTAAATCCCAAGAAAAGATGCTACACTTTGCAAAAACCTGAAGAGTCAGCTGAACGGATGTTGAGATTTATGACTTGCCTCCTCTTTGTGTCCTTCAGGATCCTCGACAAACACCAGGACTTCCCCGCTGCCCGCCTCCAGAGTTTCCACGGTGAACACGGCGGGCTGCAGGACTTTGTTGCCATGAGGCTCAATACCTGGAAATGCAACAGGGAGAGAGAGAGAGAGAGAGCACGGCGGGCTGCAGGACTTTGTTGCCATGAGGCTCAATACCTGGAAATGCAACAGGAAGAGAGAGAGACAGACAGAGAGAGACAGAGATAGAAAGAGAGAGAGAGAGAGAGAGAGAGAGAGGAGGCTTTAGGGAAGGCAGCTTGTCAGAAACAGGAAATCATAAAATAGATATTATTTTTTCAATAAATTAACAGAACTGATTGAGAGAAGGCACAGAGTTTCAGGAAGGCTCAGACAAAATATTACCATTTAAAATCTTTAACATTTTTAATTTAGCTTATCGGTTAGGGTCCAGCTTGCATACCCGGCCCGTAGGCTTTGACCTTGTCTGGGAAAAGCTGCTTGGGTTTTAGAGGAGCGCCGGGTTTCAGCTTGGCCTTGGGGAACTGAGACAGGTAGGTCATGACCGAGTGCTCGTCCACATCTGGGTCCACGATTTCCTCAGGGGCGATCACCTGAAACCCAGAATGTGCCGCAGGGGTTAATTGTTCAAACAGCCCCAGGATGTTTCTGTGCAAAGACATGCTTTGGTTTTCATAAAAAAAATAAAAAAAAAACGACGACGAATGAAAACTGATTCTTAAATGAACTGTATCTCATTTTCAACAAGGGTGTGGATTACTCTTTCGGCATAATAGAATTGGATTTAAGGATTAAACGTATTTATTCTCTCCACCTCTGACTTCTCTCTCTCTCTTAAGGCACTTGTTTGCCTGTGTATCACACAGTGGCACAAAACCACGCTTCACAACGGTTATATTTAACCTTAGGACAACAGGGTTAAGCCACCATGGGGGATTTTATCCTGAGCCAGACCTCTCCCCACATCTACTTAACAACACCACACTGGATTCCAGTCCCCTCCACCCACCCAAAGGCCTGCAGAGCCGTGACATTACACCACTGGCTATCTAACACAAGCAAATGCTCGCTGGGAATAGATAACAACGTCTCTTAGCAAAACAAGCAAACAGCCAGCATGGTGCCCATTGTTATTCAGGGGAACGCTTACAAATGTACATGATTTAGTTGCCGGCATGGAGCGTGTTGAGAAATCTCACAACAAATTTGTGAACTTTACCAAATAAAATGCAATCGCCTACCGAGAGGCACAAAAAAAAAAGACGATGGAAGCGGTTGGTGGGGGGAGGGGGGGAGGCAGAGCTGGGTAATAAATATTACATTTCATTCTCCGGGATGTTATCCTGGGAAAACACCAGCCTCAAACATAATCCTGTTTTTAATGAATAATTTCTAATTTTTGTTTTCTAATTAGATGTTTGCACTGGCCAACTATTGGTTGCTTTGTGCTTCTTCTGCGACTTCATTCTTGACTTTAAAGAGAACAAAGCAATCATCCCTGCTTCTGTTTGTTGTCCCTTAATGAGATCGGGCTCAAGGTGCCGAACGTCGAGCCGCACCCCGCGCCTGGGCGTCTGGGGCAGATCTTACCTGAGGGACGCCCAGCCAGTCGTCGGCCTGTTGCATGGCTTCTCTGGCATTCTGCACGGGCTGATTGGGGTCCCACTCTGCCCAGTCGGGACACAGACCTAGCAGGAACGCAAAAGAGGCCAATTAGGAAAAGGCGTGCAACCGGTCGAACGAAAGGCAGCCGCTATAAAAAGGCCACTTAGGCTGTCAGTGTTATCTCTGCAGCGCTTGTGTAGCACTGCGAGACTGGCTGACCTTACCCACGCCGCCCTGCTGCAAGCGACTCTGTATGTGTGACAGCGGATGTCTCTATCGGGAATTCACAAGAGGCAGCTTCGACAAACAGAGCGGTGCGCTCGCTGCGGCTGAGCCTCGCATGCTCCGGGCTGCTAATGCCTAAATTGGATTAGTGCTGGCAATGGAGTGGTCACTCACTCAGAAGGCCAATGAAAGCGCACCACAGAACGCTATGATCTGATCATTATTGACACAGATAACCACTGGACAAATGGGTTTCTTAAAAAAAAAAAAAAAAAAACAAAAAAGGGAACAAAATCAAAAAAATAAAAAAAGAAGCCTGGTTAACAAAATTAAAAGAACTTCCGGTGGTAAAAAAAAGTTTTTTTTTCATTGGTTTGAAGCAATACTCTAATTTTAAATGTCATAATTAGCAATCATCATAATTAGCAGAAGTAAAGGCGTTCAAACATTCGACTTTGTGTAATTAATCAATTCAGTTTGTTTCGCTTAGTGGTAAGGTTCCGGAAACAAATGAGCTTTTCAATAATATTCTGACTTATTAGTGGGTCTGTACTCTGTAGCTGTCAACATAACACAAAGAAGAACTATATATGGTTAGAAAAAAAACAAAAGAGGAATAATCAATCCTACTGTTCAGCTTTGTCACAGCCTGGCTAGTGAACATGCTTTTATAAATTTGAGTTAAATTAGTGTTTCTAACACGGTTCCTGTGATGACAGAATTTCAGACCAAAATGTCCAAAGTTCTAAATCTCACAATGAAATCATCGTCAGGTATTTCTGTAGCGGTCACTTTGCAAAGGAAGGAAGCATGGATGAATTGCTACAACTTTTATACAATAGTACAGGGAATAAGTGCAAATGTTTAATCCGTGATCAGTTTGCCAGTAGGCGACACAAATCCCATAGCGTTCCAGACTTTTGCAGACTGCACAGAATCCCTGCACACACTGCAGCCACCTTCTCATCTTGTCTTAGCACCAGCAGAGGAGACAAAAACGACCTTGTATGGTCATTGCAGCAGCGCTGTGTTTGAAAGATGCGTCTCCTCAGATCAATGGCTCCTATAAACACAGTCAAACACGGTGTTCCACACTTGTTACTCCCCCACTTTGCTCTCGGCGAGGCAGACCAGAGGGAGGACTCACTCTTTAGCATTCATTGTTGGAGGCAAAAGCCTCGGCTGGCTGTTGATCAACTCTGCGTCCTTGTGGTCGTTGGATCTGAGGCTTAAGCAACTCCCTATGACAGATTACGCTGCATTTTGTTGCAGCCAAACATTCCCCACCCCTCGACTCCCCTCGATGGAAGAGGAGGAATGGTGCCCAAATTTGGGGGTGTTGTGTAGCACCAAGGCTATAAACACTAAAGCCAGACTTGGGCCTGCGGGCTTTGTAACACTGGAAGTCGAATGGTTTAGTTATTATGGGGACAGCTGACAGGGCAACTCTCCCAGCACAATCAGAAACCTCCTTCTTAATGCAACGAAACCCAAAACAGACACTCCGTGACAATGACATTTGAATGATAATCAGTGATTACCTGTTTTATAAAATGACCTGAGCTCGCAAAGCTGGGTTTGAACCCCTTAACCGTCACTCAGAAAAGACTTGAGTGACGCCAGTGTCATTAAGGGGGGGCAACTGCGCCGCACATTTTCTGACTCAGCATTTCCGGCGGTCACCCGCTCTGAGCTCCTTACCCGGGGCGCAGTTGTCCACCAGGGCCCCGAGGGCTTTCCCGTCTCTCCAGTCGCGGTTGAAGTTGTTGATGGGCAGCTGCGGCACCTTGTTCTGAATCCAGCCCAGCAGGCGCTGCTTCGGGGTCAGCTTCTTGGTCTCCTCGTCGTCCTCGTCGTCCCACATGGGCATCGAGATGGAGTAGTGGAGGATGAGTGTCCATATGAGACCCAGGATGAGCTTCAGATTCCCGTCCACAATGGCTTTACTGTCTGTAGTGAGACAACAGAGACGAAGGGTTGAGATGTTGGACAATCGAACCTAATTTGAAGTGTTTAATGCAAAGGATTTTCTGAAAATCTCTCTTCCTCGCAGTTCTTAAGAGACGGCCACTCTATTTTAAGAAAGAAAAAAAAAAACGATGACTGACTGCTGAGGTGTAAAGAATGCAGCACTCCTCACAAGCCCCCCGTACCCGCCGCCCGCCCCCTGCTCCTCCAGCCATTTTCTCCAAGACAGCTGTCTGGCTGAAGACCCTGTGACAGTTTGTCATGCAGTCACAATAGTCCGCTCTGAACGCAGTGACAGCTGAGGATGTGTGGAGAAATGGATCTCCTCTCTGCATAAATGCCACTTGGATTTCAATTACCTCCCTAAAGTTGCTGCGCCAGAGAGAGATAAATCATGTAGGTGCAGATTAGAGTCCCCTCGCAGTGTCCACGCAGCTCATTTCCAAAAGTTCTCAGAGGGGGGAAAAAGTTTGTCAAAGAGGCTCGCTGAGTCGCACTCGGATGCTGACATCCAGCTATTAAAGCCAAACATTTACAACCTCTGAGGAGTTGGAAACTTATCTTCTTCTTTTTTTTTCTTTTTTTTTTTATTGATTAACGAAGTTGCTTAACTGAGTTTTGTAATGTTGCCTGCTTTGCTTTTCAGGCCGGTTATGTTTGATGTGTTAACTCTTGACTGGCAGAGACAGGTGGGAGCAACGTCTGTCCGGCTTTACGGGTGACCGTGTGGCCAGAGAGGCATCCGTCAAACCGCATCGAGTTACACGCCGTGACACATGTGCAACTGGTGATTCTCTTCGGCGTCCCCCGCTGCAGCGAGGCTCGAGGCTGTATTTTCGGAGGGCTCCCTTCCCTCGCTAGAGCGTGTGGGGAAGTATAATGCCGGCGCTTTGATGATCACACCTTTTTTCTGTCAAAGCAATCTTGACCCAGGGCCAGCTAGGATGTCCGCGCCAAGCAGAATATTAAGCATGAGACTCATTAGCTATGAGGAGCAGCGTTTAAGGTATAATCTGTGATTGTGACCTTTGCTCTCCTGTGATCAGCAGCGGGGCTGGAGATTGAATCTGGCCATCTGCAGTGTGGGTATACACACACACACACACACACACACACACACACACGCCGGAAGGGTCTCTCCTTCACAGTTTGACAGCCAAAACCTCAACACTGCCAGGAATTTCACTGAAATGTGGGAGCATCATTAAAGCAGATAAATGCTCTCAAACTCTAAAAGGAAATCTACGGAAGAGGATTAGGGCCACAGGAAAAAAGAAAAAAAAAAAATCTGACTTTAATCTCAGAATTCTGAGATTAAAGTCAGAAGTGTTTTTTGTTTTGTCTTTTTTTCCCAATGGCCCCAACCGTCTTCCGTAGAAATCGGTGCTTTTCAAATCAAAACTCCAATTTTGAACGAGTCTGATTCTTTTAAATGAGAAACAAAAGGACCTGCAGGTTATCTGATGAAGCTTGGACCTTAACAGAAAATGCGGGAGCCCCGTTTATCCTGATTTACGCATCACAGCATCAAGACTAATCGATGTCCGGGTCAGTGCATTTAAAGACCAATAATAGCAGGAGTTCTTAGTCGTAATGCATTTATTTAATCATTTTATCCATTGACAAATCCGGTTTTGTTTTGATCAAAATTTGAACTTATTGGTTCCGATCAGAAGCAACAAATGAAAAACCGGCCTCATCAAATTTTTTAGCCGTTTGACTCGTGTACAACTCATCCTGCACTCTATTTAAGTCACGCCTTTGTAGTAATGTGGACGTGACGGATAAGACAAATACACGGCAAACTAATGCAACCTGCGCGACAGTCGCAACGGACTTAATGCGCCCAATATGCACAAGAGCCGCCGATGGCCTTAGATCGCCCAAATCGCCCCTCACCTCTGACCTGCTAGACACAGCTGTGTTTGTGAATGTGTGAGTGAGACTAATGCCCATCTGTGTAAAAACTGTATCATTCTCATTAGCACAGCCTTGATACTTTTCCAGCCCCCATAGCTCAGCACACTGCAGCAGCAGGAGTTAGTTCAAGCTGGCAGAGCAGCCGCTGGGTAAGGGACCCGATCCAGCTCTGCGACCTCGGTGACACATCCTGCAGTAACTTTCCAATAAAGCTCCTGACCCCCAACTCAACGCTGTCGACACAGAGGCCTCCGTAAGCCACGTCTCTGTTGCCTGGCACCTGGTTTAATAAAACACCGAGGCGATTATACCCTGTTTTTTTTATCATTATCAATTATATTTCACTTTGGATTCCACAGCTAATTATAGGTCAGCGCGTGCTTATCTAACGTGACCAGTACGACGTGCAATCTGTCTAATACAGCACATTACTCTGTAAATGCCATTGCAAAAGTGAAACATGGTAACGGTAGGATCATCCTCTGGGATTACTTTTATTTAGCAGCAACAGTGAGGCATCTTAAAGCTGATTGGAGGATGGGTGGAGCCCGAAAAAAGAAACCTGTTTGAGTCTGCAAAGGACTTCAGACTGATGATGGTTTATCTTCCAGTGGTACGATGGCTCTTAGAAATACATCTAGAGGTGCAGTGGCATGGTGTAGATCTGTGGTTCTCAAACTGTCTGAGAACCACTACCCTGATGTCCCACTTTTAGTGGTACTCTGAAGAAAGTATGTCCTTAATTATTGGCAGAGTAAATACAAGCATAGCAACCACAATAGTGAACCAATAATTGGTATCAAATCAGACATAAACTGCTTCAGTCGTAGTTCTTACCTGATGAGCTCAGCGACCAGGCTAGCTGCTGTTAGCAACACAAACAAAACACTATGTATTTCCCTGCATCTTTTTTATTTATTTATTTATTTAGCACTGAACCAAAGTGTTTACCAAAGAAGGTTATGCGCAAAATAGTGTGACTGATTAACCGGACATAAATCAAGAGAAAAAAAATGACAAAACACTATTTTTCAAAACAAGGTTTTAAATGCAAGGCGTCCATGTTGGATTTATAGGCCAGGATTGATGAGAAACCTCAAAACTTTCTGACTTCTAGGTACCTTTCTGGTAGTTTATTATAATTATTATTATTATTATTATTATTATTAATTTATTTATTTTATATTTTTTACTTTAAGCATGTAAAAATTGGACCCATAATTAAACTGCACCCTTCAATAAGACCTAAAAGAAAAAGTCAAGCTCATGTTGCATAAAACAGTGGTATCTCAGCTGTGTCCATGTCCTTTGAGAAGGACTGGTTAAAAAGATAAAAAAAAAATACTTTGTTAGGAAGCCCCAGTTTTGCATTCAATCTGGCTCAGCTTCATCTATTCTTTGGGGGGAAATTAGCTACTAGATGTATAAATAAATATCAGAGACACGTTGACCTCCAAAGACTTACAGTTTTACATGCAGAGAAAGGTCATTCTATAAATGCACGCCTGATGGCACTTGAAATAAATATCAAATCAATAATCTAAAAAAAAAAAAGAAAAGAAAAGAAATCAGCATAGCAGCTCACCTATTGAGACCAGCTTGATGTGCTCCCTGTCCAGGAACTCCAGCGCCACGGACACGTTCTCCAGCTTCATCTGACGGAAGTTGGGCCTGCTGTGGTGCTTCCTGTACATCTTCTTCTGACTCAGCACCTCCAGGAGCGAGATGAGCTTCAGGCCGTCGCTGAAATCCCTCTGCAGGTCGGAGATGGTCTTGTTGACGCACTTCAGGTGCTCGTTGCACCACCTGGTGAAGGTGTTCTGCTGGATCTTCTTCCACGGCGCGTCCTCGGCCAGGTCCTTCTCCGTGGCGGGCATCTCGTCGTCCTCCTCGTCCCCAAAGTCCGTGGCCTGGTAGTACTGCGGAGGCAGCTGGTCCTCGCCGTAGTTGTTGCTCATCATGATGGCCCTGTCCGCGTCCACTTTCGTTTCTTTTCTTTTTTTTTTTTTTTTATTGCTCGGCGGTGACACCCGTGTGTGGAACTGCGATGGAAACTTTTAGCGGGTCGACGGCAAAGAGCGAAAGGGGGAAAAAGTTCGGTTGAGACTGAGCAAGGATTGTTCAGACACAGATGCGAAGAATCCCTCTGGCGGCGGTGATTTGAGGGGGGTTAAAGGATCCGGTAAAGCAGGAGGCTTTTCTTCTTTTGGCACCTTCTGGAGACGCTGTCCTCTGAGGATTGTGCTTGGAGGAAAAAAAACAACAAAAAAAGTAGTGGCTTTAGAGGCAGGTGAGCTGGAGCAGAGCGTGTTTGACTTGCATGCAGAGAGGAGGACGGAGATGGGGTTTATAAAGGGGCCGCGGGCCGCGTCACCCTGCGTCTGTGATCATGGTCTATTTGTTAATCCATGAGGAAAACCGGAGTCGGGCTCGGTTTACGGGAGGGGGGTTGTTGGGGGCTGTGATTGGTCAGACCCGGAGCAGCGCAACAGTTGTGGCATGCACCTTATTTTTAGGAGCTCCAATTCGGGCGACTGAGAGGGAGGAGTGGACCGGGACTCACTGACCGATTGTTGTGGATGTGTGTTATTCTGCGCTGGGGGGGGTGGAGTGGATGAACAACTGGACTAAGAAAAGAAGGAGTAGTGAGTCCCTGGGGGCCACGGGGTTTTCATGTTACAATTCAAGATTTTATGTTTCTCTCTCTTTCAAATTAAAATCCTCCTGTGAGTGCTGTAAAGAAGAAAAGATTGTGG
The DNA here is from genome assembly GCF_000485575.1 of Poecilia formosa. NCBI lineage: Eukaryota > Metazoa > Chordata > Actinopteri > Cyprinodontiformes > Poeciliidae > Poecilia > Poecilia formosa. The sequence goes on from NW_006800344.1 coordinate 98,977, forward strand.
GTTTTAAAGAATGAGGTCATTATATGAGGTGACTGAATCGTGTGTCTGACAGCGATCTGCCACCACAGTGAGATATGCATTTCAAGCCAAGGTCAGCGTACTCACAGAGGCTTATGAGATTATATGTTGCACCATATGGGCTACGTTTAAAAAAAAAATCCCTATTTGGATGGGCAGATTCTTGCACTTTGCAGTTGGAGAAGAACCCTGTAAAATGATTCGTGGCCCTTTCGCGTTTTGTCTCGGTGTGTCGGCTACACGCTCAGCAAATCTGGCATTTGTAGGAAAAAGCGCTCTGATGGGACAAAACTGACGTTTCTGGCCTATATGCAGAATGCCGTTTGTGCCGGAGCGCACGACGTGCCTTCAGCGCAACACGGTGAGGGCAGCGTAATGCAAGGTTTTTCTTCAGCAAGCAAACAAAACCAAATCGGGGCTGCGAAAGACTTGAGGCTTCACCTTCCAGCAGGATAAATGTCCTAAACATACAAGCAGAATCATTCCAGGTTTCTTCTGCTGTTGCGTTTTTGTTGCACTCATTTCACATCATCGAACTGATTCTGAGGAAATTCAGAAAGGAGTTTTCAAGTGGTGATTTAATTTTCTAAGAGGAAAATCTGTCCAAACCAACCTTGGTCTATGTAAAACTTGCACCATACCTTGGTGCAAGTTTTACATGATGATATCCTCTGGGGTTTGCTGTGGTGGCGCAGGCGTTAAGCACAACCCGCATATGGAGGCCTTAGTCCTCGACGCGGCTGTCCAGGCTCGATTCCCAGCTTGGTAACCTGTGTCACATGTCTTCCCATTCCCCCCGCCCCCCTTTTTCCTGTCAATTCACTATCAAATAAAAGCCACTAGAGTCAATAAAACTAAAAAAGAAAAGGTTACATCCTCCCCTTACGTAAAGAAAAGATAAGACACAAAACCATTAAACTGGAACAAGAAATAATCCCATATCCAAGACTTTGGTACGCCAGTGAAAATGGACTTATATAGCACTTTATCTTTATCAAGTCCAGAGGACCCCAAAAGCACTTTATGCTACATTGAGTCATTAACCCATGACTCAGTGTAGTAGCAGTAGTAGTGAGCTACTACTGCTCTTAGGTCTGGAAAGTGAGGCTGCCATGCACCAGACCCGATCGATCCTAAGCTTAAGCCAACATGAGTTGTAAAGAAGGACGATGCTCTGAAACGTAAAGTCTTCCTCTGAATGGCTCAAAAGCCAAAAGTGGTTTTGGATTGGCCTAGTTAAAGTGTACACTTAATCTCTCTAATCAAGAGTCAAGCAGTTTGTTCGTGCTTGATATCCATATAACAAAACAATTGAGGCGTTTCTTTAAAACCCTACATGGCAGAATTGAAACTCTTTTGCAAACAAGAGTGAGCTGAAATTCCTTCACAGCAACGTAAAAACCGATTTCTGGTTGTAGCAAATGCTTTATGGCAGCTAATATCACCATGGATACATTTTACATGTAACCAGGTTGGCTTGGGTAGAACTGTTCCCGTAATAAAGGAAAACCATTCGTTGAAAACATTTTGCATTTACTCAGGTCTTCGTCTGACGCTAAGCTACAGCAGATACGTCCAGTTTAATGATTACGGAAACGACATTTTCGCAGAAATAAATCGAACTTTCAGGGCAAAAAGCAGCTTCTGCAGCGTGAAAGTTTGTTTTGTTGAATTTCCAGCAAGTGAAAGTGTCATCTCCAGATCTGCTCACTGACAGCACTGTGAGGAGGCAGTACATAAATTTATAGACAGAAAAAAAAACAATATCTTGAGGAGTCAGTAAATGTTGTGTTTGCAGCAGGTGCTGGGATTGTCATGGTGTTGTGACTCAGCACTGGTTGACACCAGCTGCCAGCTCCAGCTTGGATAAATAAGTGGGAGGTAAGAATAACTGTGACACATGCAGAAAGCGCTCTCAGGAGGGCGGTTGCAGCTGGGGGGGGGTTAGGACCCCAGGTGGGTCTCCTGAAAGGTCATCTGATACTACAAAACAATTGAGGCGTTTCTTTAAAACCTTACAGCTTTCTTGTTTTACTTCCAGCACGTAAAGCGGTTATCTGATCTAAACAGAGCGTGTAGTCACCTAAAGTGAGTCAGCGTTTCTCTGAGGGTCTCGGCGGATGTTCAGGTGTCATCCTTTTCAAACCGAGTTTGCTTCCAGACGGAGTACTCACCTCCTCACTTTCAGTCATGACGCAGCCGGAGCGGTTACAGTAAGGCCTGAAGCAGGCGCCGGAATATTCTGCAGCGATAAGAACCACTTAGCAAATAAGAGATATGCTACGAGCTGGAAGAATTACACAGCCAAATGAAAATCTTTAATGAAAACAAAAAGATCACAAGACTTGGGAAGTTACAAGGAGAAACTTTGTGCATCGCACATCATCCTAAAAATACCACTTGAAACAGATTGGTGGCTGTATTATGCTGTGGGAAATGTAAAAAAAAAAAAAAAAGAAGTTTGGATTATGTTCTCAGACTTTGGGAAAGTTGGCGTTATTTTCCATTTGTTTCTGTTTTTTATTTGCTGCTATATTTTACGAGTCACCGTTAACACACACACATACACACACACACCCTTTAAAGCTTTTATTTGAGAAAACAGAAGGAAAGTTTGCCAGAATTTATTTTCATCCATCAGTTTCACAAATACAAAATTGCAAGACTTTCCCACCCCCATGTTCATAAAATGCGTCTCAATGTGGTTCCAGCTCTTCTGCTGGAGGTAAGTGATCAGAATGGTCAGTTTATTCATTATCTAGTTTAAAAAAAAAAATTGTCAAAAAGTGATGAAAATACAGAAAATAAATAAAAAAATAAATCCCTGAGCTTCATCTGATGATCTGGCCTTTTGACTTTTTATCTTTAAAGCTCGCCCGTGGCTTTTCCACTATCTGCCTCGCACCTTTTTTTAATTAGCTTTTTCCCTGTTTGCCTGTCAGTTGACTGTATTAATTATTTAAAAAGGGATTTGGGGTGAATTTGCTGTGCAGATAGGCCCAGGGCCATAGGCTATTTGATTAGCCCATTAAGACACTTTTTAATCCTTTAGCTGCAACTCTGACACAGAATGCGACAGGAACCTGATTCAGAATCCTAGGGGAGGTTTGGCAGACTTGGGGGGGGATCTAATTTATTTTAAACCTAGACTAGCTTTTTACACAAAGCTGCACATCCAGGGTACTTTTGGATAATTAGATTCCCCCTAATCTCAGCAAACCCATGAGCTGTGTGCAGTCAGTGCGGCAGAGGCTTGCGGTTCGGAGGCCTCATCGTCAGCGACGTTTACACGCCACTTCCCCGCCGCCTGCCTGCGTCCAAATGCCGGCTGTGAGACTGTGTCGCGTCTGCGGAGTGACGGTTATTAATATCGGTACAACCTGTGTGTAACGCGACGCCCTCAGAGGGACGGCTCCTGCTGAATGTTTTTCATGAATGGGACTCCCGGACACCTCAAACCTCGTGAGCATGACGGTGGGTGAGGTCAGCCGCCCGGGAAAGAAAGAGCCCCTCAGACATCATGTGGGTTGGATATATTTATTTTCTCGACTCATTCGCAGTGCAAAATAGACCCTCCGGGTAACAAAATAGCCACAACTATATATATATATTGAAGACAAACAACGCAATAAATATGCAAAAGCGGCAAGCTTCGAAACACTGTGCAACATGGATGCTTTGCAAACAATAGTAAGAACTCTGAAAAGAAAGTAAAAGTAAAGACAATGTCCTAAATTGCCCGGCAGAGGCGTTTTTGTACCAGTTGATCTTTTTTCACATTTTTGTTTTATTTCGAAACACAGACTTTTAAGGAGCTTCATGTGGACTGGGTAAGACCGACGTAGCGTTTCTCATAACTGTGACATGGAATAAAAAGGATGCATGCGATTTTTCAGTCCATTTTACTCTGTTACCCCAAAATATAAACCCAGGGGAACCGATTATGTGAATACCTCCACCTGTGTGACTTGATCTCATTATGGATCCAGCTGTTCTGCGAAGGCCTCAGAGGTTCGTTCGTGAACAGAGCAGGTGTTGGGTTACAAAACGATACGAGAGCAGAACGGGAACTTTTTCAGCAACAAGCAAAAACAGTGTGTGACAGAAAACCAACACTGCAGGTCACCCTGAATGCACTAGCGCCACTTTGAGACATGGTAGAGGCAGTATCATGCTGTGGGGAGTATTTTTCTTCAGCCTCTTGCAGATTTATGGAGGGAAATCAGCGAGAGGCTGTGGCCACACACGCACAGCTGGAGGTACAAGGAAATTATTTAAACCATTTTTTTTAGAATGGTCTAGTTAAAGTATAAATGCAATTGTGAGTCTGTGGAAAGACTTGAACACGAATGTTCTCCATTCAATCTGACTGAACATTTTCTTTCAATTCCACGCAGTCCTTTGCGTCGGCCCGTCACATAAAACGCCAAAGGGATCAAATGTGGCTTGTTGTTTGTAAAGTGACAAAACGTGGAGACATTCGGAGCGAACGATTGCTTTTGCAAGGCGCTGAACATAATGCAATGTTTAATAGGACTTTGGTTCATGTTACAAGTGGGTCAAGTAGTGGCAGCTGCAGTCCTGTGGCACGCATCTACTTCATAAAATCTCACTGAAGGCAGATAAAGCTCATTAAAACTGACAATGAAAGTGTCTGAAATTCAGAAAAAACAGAGGGGGAGGTTTCATGTTGGCTAAAGGCATGCGACAGGGGTTTTTAAGAAAGACGTTTGGACAGTAGTCCTCTGACCAACGATACCATAAATAAACATTTTACATAGCTTAGAGTTTGGCTATCAAATATACAATGCTCTTTAAAATAGAATTAACTTTCTACAAAGCTAGTACAAATGGATTTAAGAAAGAACTGTCTCCCATAGTACTGCATGTCGTCTCTATTTACAGGAAATAGAAAGGAACCATAACCGACATAAATATAGTTTTGTGCTTCTATGCATTTCTAGCATGCTCTGAGTCCGAAGCGATTGTCACCAGAAAAAAAACAGAACATTTCACAAATGTAAACAATGTCCTTCGATTACATACAGAAGTCAACAGTAGATGATGCTTATATAGGTTTTATGATCTCCTATGTACAAGATTCAGACACAAATCACGTCCTATTCTAAACTTCTAATAGATCCTCAAAACAAAACATTTGTCAGATCTTCACACTTTGAAACTGGCAGTAATCCTTTTCTAACTGTGTACCTTTTAAAAGCTGAGGAGGTTTCCCAAACATTTAGCCAACAGAGTAAAAATAATATATATATAAAAAAAACATTTCAATAAGGTTTTTTTTAAAGAAGTAACAAGTTGTTTCAAGGTTTTCCCCAGAAAACTTGCTAAGCCTGGTGATTGAACACCAGGGCAGTCATTCGCGGCCCGTCGTGTTTTTGAGTTAAAAAATGTTTAAAGCTGACAGGAAATTTGAAAATATCACTTGATAATATTATGTAACTAGATTGGAAGCTTAATACCTGAACACCAACTATAAAGTCTTAAAAAATGCAAACATTTTTTTTTTTTTTTTTAAATACTTANTACAGGTGCGTCTCAATAAATTAGAATATCATCATATTATGGCTTACAGCTGCTGCAAACCCAAATTCAGGTTCTGAGAATATTAGCAAATTACATAAAACTAAAGAAAATACCATTTCAATTCAGAAATACTGAAAATAACGGGGAAGATTACAGAGTTGTTCAGCAGACAGAAGCTCAGAGAGTGCTCTGTGCAAGTTCACTGATGGAAAGTTGAGTGGAATGAAAAATTGCGGCGCTATAAAAGTTCCTTTAAATTTGGCAGAGTGACGAGGAACTGAATCCAAGATGCTTGAGTGTAAAGTTTCCAGATATTCTGGTAGTTTGGGAAGCGTGTCGCCTGCTGGTGTCAAAAAGTCCAAAACTGGCACCGATGTCTACAAGAAAACATTGGAGCGGCTCGTCCTCCCCTCTGTTGACAAGCTTTATGGAGACGCAGATTTCCTCCCCTCGCTGCCAAATCAGTAGCTGATTTAATGTCAGCAAGCTGGCCTGACCAAAAGCCCAGAGTCAATCCATGAAGTGGCAATTCAAGCCCTGCATAGGACCTGGGCGTAGTATTTAGCGGGTCGACTTTTCTGCACTAAAAGCCGTTTATGAGACTAAAGCAATATTCAAGCTTTCAAATAAACAGAATTTGGGGTTTTCATCAGCTTTAAGCCATAATCATCAAAATCAACAGACAAAGAGACATCAAACAAATTCCTCTGTGTGTAATTAATCTCTAAAACCCCTGAATTTTCCCCATTTTTCAACTAAACTGCTGAAATAAATTAACTATTTGATCCCATTCTCCATCAATTAGACCGTTTACTCCTAGTTTCTTCGGAAAGCCGATGAAATGTTTGGTGAGGAAAGATAAACTTCAGAGAATCTCACTGCGGGAGTTTGATGCAGACAGTTTGAAGTGCGAGAAATCAAGTCAGAGCGCTTTGTTACATGATTGAGAGTTAAAGGCGAAAGAGGAGCTGACTTCATCCATATGAGGATCGTTATTGGAGTTTTATGATAAAAAGAAGCGATTTATAAACACAGGAGTGTAAACCGACTGGATGTCACGTTTTAAGCTCGCTTTGTTCAAACTTAACAGAGGATTATGTTCGTTGTTATCAGAAACACCTACCTAACACAAGAAGAAACATAAAATTAAATTATTCAACTTTACAAATGAATTGCATCCTAACTAGGGAATAATAAGAACAAACATGTCACACATTAAAAGAGAAGAAGATCATATTCACAGAGGACTGTCACGACACAAGCGCACGTCTATTGAACGGATTACTTCTCGTTTCGGGCCGCGGCGCTTAGACTGAGCCCGTCGTTCCCAGTCCGTGTTTCCGTGTACCATCTGGCTGGAGAACAAACTTCCCACGTTTTCACGTGTTGCAAAGAAGTGATTTCAGTTCAGTCGGCTTAGGTGGCGAGAACGCAGGCTGGTCCGAAGCGGACGTCCGTCCCATCCAATCAGCACCGGACGAGAGCTCTCAACAAGCCGGCCATAGCCAGTAGCAGGGCTGTGGCTGCGGAGAGAGTCACAATGGAGTTCCAACCTACCTCACTCCCCTGAGCGGACAGACAGACAGACAGAAAGACAGAAAGCGTTAGGACATTTGGAGAAGTTTTGCGTTCACCTTCGTTCTGGTAAGAAAAAAAAAAAAAAAAAGGTTTTTTTTTGTGGCTTTAGGCAATCATTGTCCTGTCGGAACAAGCAAATTGTATACAAGTTTCAGCCAGCTACTACTTGGGCTCAGAGTTAGAGACAGTCCTGCTTCTTCATTTTTGCATCCACATTACGGAGCATGCCAGTACGACTCGTATCAAAGCCCACACCATGATGCTGCCACCTCCAAACCTGACAGTGGATGCAGTGACTTTGACTCTTCCTCTTGCCAGCACAGGCAGCTGACTCAAACTTTATGTCTACTAACCGTAAAACCTTCCTGCAGACGGCAGCTGCAAATTACGGTCAAACTTAAACGTGTTGATTTTTGATCATGTTTTGTTCACTTGGTCTGCGGATCATTTCTGAACCACTACGCAAAGGCAGGTCCATACAAGACGGCATAAATGAACCACTTCATTCATGCAGGCCCAACTCTGAAAGGGACCAAACGGTTCAGAAGGTGTATATATCTGAGCATGTTAATTCTGGAGAAAATTCAGATTTGTTCACCAAAATCATGTTTTTGATTCAAAGGATTTGTTTTCCTTTTTTTTTCGCCCTGGAAAAGAAACAGCTCAGATGCATCGCAAAAAGCCCAGAAAGTGTGACTTTCACACCTGGAATTGTATTCAAGGATTTCACCAGGACATTTAAAGAATAGTTCAACATCCCTAGGAAATCTGAATATTTGCTTAGGAACAGACAGGAACTCTAAATCCTGCAGGTCGTCACATTTTCAAATAGATCACAAACACCGAGGCAAATCCAGGCACATCAGACTCCACTGGCTGTGGTGAGGATCTCAACCCAGCCTCACAAAACCACTAGTTATTGTTTTCAGATTTCTGCTTGCGTACACGCTGAATAAACATGACACAACGTGGTGTTCACAACTCCGAGCGTCCAGATGCTTTTAGCTCGGCGTGAGCTGAGATGAGTGTAGCCTGGGCCGCGTCGTCGCACACTCGCCGACAGAAACTGCTCAGACGTCTTCCTCAGCTCTTAACTGAGTTTAATAGAGGTCAGGTCACAACAGCTAGAAAAATGACTCGAACCCACCACACAGGAACTGGACAATACGACATGAGAGCCAAATTCATCCAGCCTGTCCAAACCTGGACATTTGTGTCAGTAAGTGTATCATAAAACATTGCCAATAGAGTGACCACCACTGCTTTTCTGTCTTTCTTAAAGCTGTGAAACATTTTTAAATAAAAAGTAGAAGAGCCTTTTATTTAGCCTATGTATATATAAGAAATTGCAAGAGCGATGGACAGGGATTTACTTTAAATTCAAAGTTGGCATTTAACATTAGCAAAATCCTTTATGAAAGTAATTACATCTCAGTTCTAAATATTAAGTCACGTTTACATCGTTGTCTGACTGATTAGAAACTGCATAAAAAATACACTTTTTAATAAAATAAATGAGAACAGTTATGAGCATTTGTTTTAATCTATTCCTATGGATATTTAAATGTTCATCTTGTCTATTTGGTGAACTTTGATACGCCACAAAGTCTCTAGAATCTTTGCTGAAGAGAGTAATGCACAGTTTATAGTTTATGAGGAGCACCTGCAGCCCTCTTACAGTCTTTTTTTGATGCCATCTTTTCACTTAAACACAAAATAAATGTTTACGAGTTCATGTTTGTAACTGGAGACGATGCAGATGCGCCTCAAAGAGGACGGCACTTATACCGAATGCAATAAAAGCTCCTGTTGCATCGTGCAACAGTTAAAACGATCGAAATAACGGCGATTACAAACCCTTGTTGTGACTGATAATATCATCATTTTTGACTCTTCTGATCTAAAACTCGAAAGGGCATTTTGCAATTTAGAGGGCCTTCTAGTTCTGATTTGTCAAACTGCCCACCCGTCCTGTCGTGTTGAGCTTGCATCATAAAACTAAATCCTAACATTTTTGATTTGCTGGATTAAGATTAGAATATTTCAAATGTGCAGAACAAATTCAAATCACAGTCTTTCAAAAATCTGTAAACGTTGAATCAGTTGCACCTAAAATTATTCAACCACCACTGCGAATTGTTTGTAACAAGGTGTTTTAATTAATTAAACAGACATAGCATTTGACATATTATAATAATAATAATAGTAAAGATTATTCCCTGGCACAAACAGGGGAAAGGAGGACACAACAAGTTGGCAAAGGCCTTGAATGTTAGTTTTGAAGGTTAAACTTAAAGGAATAGTGCCTACATCACCTGGAATCAAGATGGATTCAGTTTCAAGAAATCCTGGTTGGAAAATGTCTGAGGACGCTAAAGCTTGAGCCTCCCAAGCAACAACGGTTACTGCAGACAGCCGTAAGCGTGTATATTTAGCAAATAAATACGATTTGCAGAAGTGATTTGTCTCATTTTCGTAAAACTGTTTTAAAACTTTTTGCTTAAAGATTAGTATCCTCCTCTTTTGTTGCCACAATTTAGTCATTTCTTTACTTAATTAGGTACTTAGCTAGTTTGCTTAACACTATTGGAAGATTTTCTATGAAGCATCTCAAGTGATGTTTTGTTAGGAATGTCCAGATTAGCAAAAACAAAAACAAAAAAAAAACAAAAAACAAAACAATGCATCAGGTGGAGATGAGCTCCTGCCATACCTTGCTCTCTGGGACGCCAGCTCCGACAACCAGCACCAGACCACAGCCACAATTATAATCATTCCTACGAAGGGGATGGAGAGAACAGGGTGCTCAGATGGATGGATGAATCTCTGAGGAGGGAACAGAAAACAAAACACAAGGACCATGGAGGTGACGGGGGTGAATGAATGGATGAACTGATAGAAACAAAATAAATAATACACACTCCAGAACAAACACATACACACACACACAAAAAAATGAGACATGGTCTAATGCTGGGATTTACACGGGGAAGGACAGCGATGGAGCAATTTAAACGTCCCATAAAGCAGACAACGAGTAACTTTATGAGGAAAGAAGCATTAAGTCGAGATGAGAATGTGTGCTCGGGATTTGCGCGGCATCCGTTGTCAAGCGTGTGTGATGGTTTGAGTGGCCCGGAAACAGAAAGACGAAACGATGTGAGGGGGACGGTTCGGAGGCGTTTCATTCTCTCTATCCTCGTTATGTCGCTAATTTGCCGTCTGACAGGCTGAGAGGTCATGGACATTCAGAGAACAAGGACAGCGTCAGAGACAGGCACGGGCAGACAGCTTGACACGACGCAGACACACCGCTTCACTGCTGCTGAAGACAAAACATGAGGTTTTGTTTTTCGGCCTGTTTTTGTTTCGTCTTTGAGCGCTGATGGATTCAGTTTTTACCTAATTGGTCCCAGATTTAGAAGACGAATAAATATCAAAAGCAAGAAACGGAAAGGAAACGTGTGTTTGGTTGTTTATTTTTTTGTTGTAAGCTTGCTGAGCCACATAGAGCTTAGTATGTAGTTTGCCGACAAGAAGATTTCTCCTCTCTCAAAAGGCCAAATGGCTTTTGGTTGGTCATTGTGGTCACTGTTTGTTCAGAGATTAAACTGTCTCATGACCAATATGACTCGTTTCTTTAAACTTCAGTATCCCCATCTAGTAAACATGACCAAATAGCAGAATGAGCTTAAGTAATTAGTTTTCCTTTCGGCTCAGTTTGAAGCAGGGACATCCAAACTGCAGGCTGAGGGTCGTTTGTAGCCGTTTGTGTAACTTTCCATCAAAATACTACCATCTCAGCCTGCAGAAGATCGTGTTCAAGACAAAGTACTTGTCTTTGTTCACATTTTATGCTTTCATTGGATGTTTGTGGCTGGACTACAAAAAACCTTTACTCAAAAGTTTGCAGACTTCAGCGCACACAGTGACTGCATTTAGCTAAATATTGCAAGCCTTTTGAGAGTAGACGAAAATATTTCTCCACCGTTCAAATCATACTATAGGAGATTCTGTCATTTAATAAGAAAAACGTAGAATAAGTATGTGCTAAATGATTCCTCTTCTACAAAGATTTGAGTGCTTTGTCTCTTTTAATAAAATGGGGTGTGAAAATTGAGCAGCTAAATGTAAAAAAAAATTTTTTTTTTGCAATTTCAATTTCATTGTATAAAAATGTGAATTTTTGGACTGGAAGGTAAATGTTTTTTTTAAAGGAAATAAAGATTAATCATGGAATAACATTTATTTCTATTAAGCTATAATAAAAATAGAAATAATTTATTTTTCTATGTCTTTGCTCAACAGTATAAAGGAAAAATCGGGCATCGGTTTGTAGCATCAGTGCACTACAAGCTTTTTGTTATGGAAAACTCAACATCCCCACCCTCTGGATGGGGATTATTATGGAAATAAGACTGCATTTGACTTATATATATATATATATATATATATATATATATATATAAATGTATATATATATTAGTAGTAACTGTGCGAAATAGAACTTTTAAAAAATTCAAAAATAGTTTGATAATCAACATTTATTTAGTCGTCCATAATCTTTTTTTCTTTCCCTTCTTATTTTCACTTGGTTGTGTTTTTGTCCGTCAACAGTAAGCGCCATCGTCACAGAGAGGTCAGGACACAGACACCGGCCCAAAGAGGGAAGCAAAATGCTGATATGAGCCGACAGGCCAGATCGGTTCATATCAGAACATGTATCTCCACAGTATGGGACACATAAAAAGTGGGCAACACACACAGGACACAACGAGGTGTAATGCGAGTGCTATGCGTTAGTTGTAGCTGCAGAGAAAAAAAGCATTTCTTTCATTATGCAGAAAATGTCTGGTTTGAAAACTAGTTTAGAGTACATGCATGTCATAAAGTAAATGCTAACATTTTTAGCTTGTATTTGTTCAGAATTGCACTGTGCGTTGTCTTATAAGCATATTCATACCCCTGGAATGTTTTCACAAATTTTATTGGGATTTCATGCGACAGTCCAACGTAAAATAGTTAATAATCGTAAAGTCAAACTATTCTCTACTCGACACCAACGTCGTAAATTGCCTTAAAAAGTTACAAAAACGCAGCAAAAGATGGTTCTGCCAGATATTGACTTCGGCAGTGATGAATAAATACACAGTTTTCAGAAATCATTAAAATTCTTCCACTTCACAATCTTGTCGGTCTCTCACATCAAGTACCAATAAAATACGCAGAAGTTTTTAGTTGTAATATGTAAAATCTAAAAAACAAATGGGTATAGGTACCACTGAAAAGCAGAATACACACCTAATGCTAATTTGTAATTCATGTTTTCCCCATTTTGACAGTGACGTCTGGTCACTCCTCACCTGCGAACCCCCTGACAGCTTCTGCAGCTCCGCCTTGCAGCGCTGCAGCTCCTCCTCCAGCTCCGCCCTCTCCCTCTGACTGCTGTCGTACAGAATCTGCAGCTCCTGCAGCTCCATCTTCAGACCGTCACACTGGGGGCGGAGGGGGAAGATCCAAACCTTTTGTTTGTATTTTATGTCCAGCCTCTGATCCATACAAAACATGTCGACAGATTAAATACCTCTCTCTGAACCTGCGAGGCCTTCTCCTCGGCCTGTTTCAGCTGGTCTCTCAGCGAGAAGATCTCCCCGATCCCGCCGTTCCAGCTTGTCGGCGTCACCGGCTTCCCGTCGAAAGAGATGTTCTTCTGGATGGAGGCATCCACCAGGCGACAGTTCTCAGACTGGGTCATGGTCATGTAACTCCCGGTCGTGACCTCGCCTGAGCCAACCTCGCCCTCCTTCGCCTCTTCTTCGCCCTCCACCGCATCCTCCTCTTTGAGTGACAGATAGACGCTGGAGCTGTGGAGAAAGTGATGCAAAACGCCATTTCGAATTTGCTTGGGAGAATTTGTTCCAACACTAAATGGTGGCGTTTAAAATCTCAGTTGTTTCCAATTGCACATCAACTAATAACATCGTTTCAGTATTTATGCATCATCAAGCTAGGTTTATATGTACAGCACATTTAAGCAACAAGGCAGTTCTGTGCTATTCCAAACGAGCTGCGGTAAATAAACAGGTGGGAGGTATTTTTTTACAGGACACATGGCAGCGCCTCGCCTCGGGGTAGTATTCCAGAGGGTATCCCCACCAGCTGATGAAACGAGGACAGCTCATGATTGAGCAGCCATTGACCTCTCACCATGTTCTCTGTCTCTGCAGCAGCTGCAGCTTCTCCGTGAGCCCCCTGTTATTTTCCTTCAGGGTCTGACACTCCTCCCGCAGCATACGGCACTCCTCCTTTAGCAGGTCCACATCACCTAAAAGAGACGACGGCAAAAGGTCAGGAGACAGAAGGGCTCGCATTTTGCTCATGAAAAAACATACTGTCGTCATCGAAGCCTATTAATAGACTACGCATGCCTTAGTGTTCAAAGAAATGCCTCATTTTTCTCATACACTGCTAACTGGTGCACAGATTGTACTTGGGAGGCTTCAGGAAAATTTGTCAATAATCGGCAACGAAATACACACCAAAATTTCTTTGTACTGCTTCCTAGGATTATGTTATTGAATTTTGGTCTGACTACTGTGTTATGTAGTAGGTATGGTACGGTATAGTGCAGTATTGTATGGTACAAAATGGTACGGTATGGTGTTCTACGGTATGATGCAGTAAGGCATAGTACGGTGTAGAGTGGTATGAAACGGTATAGTGCAGTGGGGTTTAGTATGGAATGGTGTTTTTCCTTTAATCTTAATCTAATTTGTGCTCAATTTGTATAAAAATTGCTACATAAAGAAACAATTTATTTATTGATTGATCCAAAACCCTTCAAGGAGCTGAATGAGGGACCCGCGACTATGTTTCTGGAACTGCTGGGGCTGCGTGAGCAGGACCTTTTTAAGGATGATGTATCGTGTTAGTTTCCTTCCACGCAAAGTAACTGCGTGTAAGCCAGAAGTTTAGATTTGGTTTCATCATCCAGCCAGAGCGCGCTCTACCGCATGTTCGCCAGGTCCTCTGTTTGCATGAACAATAAAGTTGGGCTGATTTTTTCTTTCACTGGAAAAAAATGAAACAATCAGAGAAAACCGTGAGATCCCCTTCCTCTGGCTCAGCTGCTGAACCCAGCGGTGAACTGCGTCCCTCCCCGCCATGACTTCATGTTCCTGGTATCCAAACGACACACATGTGCCACACCCCTTCCCAACAATTTGCAATCACATCTGTATGATTATTTATTGAAGCCTAAACCTGATTAATGTACTTGACAGCGGGATGCTAACAAGATGTGAGGGAGGAATACGAAAACACTTGTGTTTACTTGATGGCTCATCAGAGATTTTTTGTGGTTTTTAGAGAATAGGATAAATTCGATTTTAAAAGCCAGCCTTTCACTCTGTCTCTTACTGACACCAGGTCCATTTGTAAGCAATATTTGTGTTTTTTATCTTTTCCTCTTTCTGCACCGCACAGATTCCTCCTTGTGTCCTCACCCTCTCCTCTCCTCTCGGCCTCCCGCCGCTGGCTCTTCATGCTGATCTCCGCCCTCAGCGTCGTGATCTCCAGCTCGTACTCCTGGGTCTCCTCGGTCAGGCGCTGCAGCTCGGCCCGCCGGCGGCACAGCTCCTCCTGCAGTGACGCGATGTCGTTCTCGCGCTCGGCGGCGGCCTCCTCCGCCGCCTGCTGGAGCAGGAGCACCTCCTCCTGGGCCACGCGCAGCTCCTCCTGGGCCTCGGCCAGCTCGCTCTCCTTCTCCTCCTCCAAACTGTTCATCTCCTCCTGCACAGAGCGCAGCTGGGCTGGGGTAGAGCGGGGAGATGTTAGTGCTTCTTTATGGAAGGCGTGTGTGTGTGGGAGAGGCTGTGCTGTCAACCTGAGTGTGTACGTGTGTGTGCATGTGTGTGTGTGTGTGTGTGATCTCACCTGAGCTATTGCTACTGTGGGTCTGTGTGTGTTTCTGTGTGGGTCAGTGTGTGTTTCTGTGTGTGTTTCTGTGTGGGTGGTGTGTGTTTCTGTGTGGGTGGTGTGTGTTTCTGTGTGGGTCTGTGTGTGTTTCTGTGTGGGTCTGTGTGTGTTTCTGTGTGGGTGGTGTGTGCTTGCAGAATGCAGAGCTGATGTAACTCAATGTAACCTTCTTATAGATTTTTCAAGATAAAGTTTGGATTGTTTAGTAATTACAGGAAGAGAAAATTCACTGTCGAACGTATAACTTCGATATTTATATGCCATTTGAGATCTAAAGATATCAAGAGCATTATAAGTAAAATCTATTATTATAATTATCTATATTAAATCTGTAAAATTGGCTCTTCTTTCAACAATACCTCCTGTTCTCAGATTATTTGCACGTCAGACTTTAACCACTTCAAATTTTTATTTTAATAATTTTTGACTGTCGAATACAAAAATATCAAATATGACAACTGTACAGTAAGTTTTTTTTGTTTGTTTTTTTTTTACATTATTACCGAGACATCATCCCTGAGCTTTTGCCTATTTATCCTGGACTTTCATAACACTTTAGGTGAACTATTAACAATAATGTTTCTTAATCTACGCATCTTGTGACATTTCATGTTTGAAAGTCAAATGTTGTGAGGTTTACCATGGTAACACATTTTGCTGGACAGCAAGCTGCTCCCGTCATTTTTGCAATAAACAATAATATTGTTAATTTGAGACAATTTTTCTAGTCATATATTGATAATGCCATAACAGTGTGAGTTTGCCTCTCACAGGCTAATAAACCCTAAATTTGTAAAGAACTCTTAACACTGGGATATGTTTGAAAATATATTTCAAAAATCGTCAATACAAACACAAGAATCAAAAACAATAAATAAAAACCACGCCCAACCAAAATCAAACATAAAGTAGATTACGAAGTCTAAACATAATCGCCCTTCAAAACTTAATAATCAGAATGAAAATGATTGAGCTCATTTTAATTCACATTGCAATTAATTGGTTAATTACTTAATGCGACAGGCTTATGTACAGCTGCTCTGATGATTCAGGCTATTCAGCTCAGTTGAATGAGAAAGCGGCATTCGGTACGACCTGTATAATTTAGAGTGCAGCACAAGAACCTTCTCAGTTTAAAAACTTACTCCAGAAAAGGTGAGATGACAAACTAAAGGTTTCGGCGATACCTTGTAGATTCTGGATCTGTCGAGTGAAGGCCTCGGCCTGATGGGCGCTGGCCAATCGCTCATCCTCCAGCAGACCTGAGGACATGTGAGAAAGAAGAGATGAAGAGCGTGTGAAGAGGTAAGAGAAAAGAAAACACACAGAGAGACTCGATAAGCTGCTGGACCCTGATGCATGACTGGAGGCCACAGTGAAAACCTTCAGCATATTTCTGTGTTGGTGTTCCTGTTATAGCAGCTCATAACAAGAAAAATTAGATTTGTTTTTGGTTGCTATTTTCACAGACTCATTTCACACCTATTTTTAGTTGTTTTTTTTTGTCTCGTTAGCTTTTGGCTCCTGTTTGCATAATTTGTGCCAGCTACGTTGTTTTCAACCAGAGTTGTGGTGTTTTAGTGTTGAGGACAGACAGCAGACTGCTCAGGCTGCAACTGGGTGACAGACAGAGAGGACAAAATGCCTCAGGACAGTGCAAACCCTGTATAAATATGACAGGTATTATAATCCAGGCAGTGTTGAGTTGCCAGGTCTCTGTGCCTTTAACCCTCCCGGCTGCTGGCCTCAGCCAAGGTCACACGTCTTATTCAGTGCAACCCAACGCCATTTTTAGATGTTTAACAAGCGTGTTGAGTTTTAAACTCCTCTTTAGTTTGTCTCATCCATAAAGTCCAGACCAGTCCACTTAGAACTGAATTGAGTTTTCTTTTATTTTCTTTCATTTTTTAATTACATTTTGTTTTGAAATGACATTTTTTTTCTAACTTATTGCTTTAAACTTTCCAACAACGATTCTGTCAAATGAAATTTTAATTCAAAACCATGTCGACGTGACATCTTCCCCAAAGTTTCTACTGATGTCTGTAGTTACGGGTTTAAACTGTTTCAGTGTTCAAACTTCCTCTTTCTTCTTTCAAATGAAGGCAGAGTTTTATGGCAGCAGATCTGTTTTTTAAGGGAGATCAGATTATTTTTTTTAATATGTTTTTATTATCCTGAACAGGTATAAAAGTGCCCCAGGAGAGTACCTTAATATCTACAGCCAATATAACCAATCTGAGTCATGCTGTAAAAAAAGAAGAAAGTGTCCCGTATGTCAATTTTAGGGGTTTTATTAAAAACTATCTGCCGTTCCCCAAGTTCTAAAAGTATTTTAATCCAACACCAAGTGTACTAAACCAGCCGTGCACTGGGTGATCAGGTGTCCTTTCAGAGGGACTGCAAAGCCTCTTTAGCCTTGGCTCAAATGTTTAATAGTTGCAGCTGTGGGACAGACACCTAGCATTAATTTTCATCATGTCACATCCAATGGGAGTTAGAAAAGCAGACAACACACTTCAGAGTGGGCCTGGGTTTAAAGCCAGACGACCACGATGATGCAATGTTGCCAAAATATGAGCAAGAAAAAACATCGCATAAGTTAAAATTTGTATCTAGCCCTTTTTTTTTTTTTTTTGCTGATATGCATAAATGAGATCCAGTTAAACAAATTGTTAGAGAACATAGCTGAATGGTTAGCTTCATGAAGATCAAGGAGCACAGAAGACAGGTTGAGGATGAAGTTTAAAGCAGGATTAGGGAATAAAACAAAAATGCAAACGCTTTACACAGTTTGTTGAGAACTGTGCCAAGTTCTGCTTGCTGAAGCATGACGGTGACAGTATTGTGCTGAGGGCATGCTTTTTGTCTGCAGAGCCAAGGAAGCACATCAGAATCCACGAGGCGGAAATTCTACTATCAGCAGGAGAAAAACCCGAAATATTCAAACCAGACCAAATCCAAATAACTATCCACAGAAACCTTTAAAACCTCTAGATTTTATTTGTGCTTCAACAAAGTATCGACTCAGAGTGGCTGCAAGCAAATCCAAGCCACACGCTTCCGATTTTTATTTAAAAAACTGGCATCACTTTGTCATCACCTTCACAATTATCCGCCACTTTGTGTCGGTTTACCAAATGAAATTTGAATGACTAGCATAGGAGGCTTCAGCTAAAGCAGGGGGGGAATTTAAATAGTTCAAGGAACTAATTATGTAGATTACTGTGAAATTTAACAGATGCTGCTATGATCTGCAAACACAAAGTGTCAGGAGTGAAACACAGGAACCATTTATTCAGAGCAAGAACTCATTTTCTTTTAAAAACAGACATTAAAATACCATTTACTCTACCTTGAAGCTTTTGCTAACGTGCCTCAACGTGCTTAAATATGCCTTAAAACAAAGATGAAGCCAAAATATAAAACACACCAAAATAATCAACAATCTTTCTTTCTTCCAAACTGAAAAGCATTTCTTTTGTGACCCGAGGCATGCAGGATTACCAAGGTCTCCAAATATGTCTAATCAGCTTCGCCTTGATTACACTGTTAGAGAAAAACGCATCTGAATCATCCCACTGCGAGCCACACCGCGTCTCTGGCTGTTCCTCACCCACAGCCATTTGTCACCGTGGTCCGGGACACTTGGTCTAGAAGCTTCTCTCAGTGGACGCGTGGTTGTTGGAGGACCGCCCCCACCACTGCCAGACAAACCGCTGAGCTCATGGTGAACTCTTATGCTCACTCTCATAAACACAAGCTGAGCTCAGAGCGGCCTCGTGCCTTCGAGCTGAACTCACTGCAAGGCTCCCTCAGCGTTAAGACCGTCATTTCTAAGGTGTGACACAACACCCCGTCTACCAGCTACGAGCAATGGAGCTGGTCACTGACTGCATTTAAATGAGACTCGTCCGTCTTGAAAGGGAAGTTCAGCTGTTCAGAAGAGAGCGAGCGGGTTTTTTTCTGGGTTTTTACATCATTTTTGGGGGTTTGCTGGGTTTGAAAGGCATCTTGTTCAAAGTAAAACTGAGTCAAAAAACTTAGATTTTTTTTTTTTACTATACATAAAGTTTAGTTTTAAACCTAAAAGGGATGCTAAACATGATAAACCGAAAATATTGCTCAAAATATTTTATTGGTTAGAACCTTTTTTTGTTTAGAGTTGAAAGACAGCATTATGTCTTTCTTCCTTTCTTCTTTTCGTTTATCTTTCTTTACCAATACCCTTTGTATCTAAAATACAATTTTATACTTTCTGAAATTGTCTTTAAATTTACATAGTAGGCAGAATTGTGAAGCAGAATGAAAATGATAAATGACAAAAGATACAGATTGCAAACAAGAATATTATAATAAAGTAGGTTGTGCATTTGTAGTCTGCCCCCCTTTACTCAAACACCCCTTAATAAATTAAGGGGTGTCAACAGGTGTCCACCTGCATTTAGCTCCAGCCATCATCTTACTAACTTATCAACAGCTTCACTGTCCCTGTAAGAGAAACATCAAAATCCCCACAGCATGATGCTGCCACCAACATTTGTTACCATTGGCTCAAAATGGTGCACAGCATCCAAGGTTTCCCCCAGAAAACCTACTAAGTTTTGGGGGGCTCAGCAGTCATTCATCCAGCGGCCCGCCGTGTTTTTGAGTTAAAAAATGTTTAAAGTTGACAGGAAATTTGAAAATATCACTTGATAATTATGTGATTGGAAAATTACCTGAACACCAACTATAAAGTCTTAAAAAAAAACAAACAAAGTAAATAGTCAATGCTAAGCCTGGTGGCCCGCCAGGCTTAAATTACACTGGAGGAAACCCTGGCATCAGTGTTCCTCCACATATGTGCAGCACATCTGACTTTCTTCCACAAGTTTCAGTTGTTTCAAACATGACAAACTGTTAATTGTGTTTTTTACAGCTTCTATGCATCAGTTTTCCATGAAGATCAGATTTGTGGAGTCCTACTGAGAGATTCTTCCACTTGATCTGTGCATTTCTGCAGCTGCACAGATAGAGATTATCATTGCATTGAAAACTGATTTAGCATTTCATCTTCCACCTAATCACACCCTGTGGTCTACCACATAAAAACATAAAATACTTGTGCGAAAATCTTGAAGTTGAAAGTGGCAATGAGAAGAGCATTTGTCTGAAGGGCATTAATACTTTTCCAAAGCACTGTACGGTGTGTTGATTAGTTGAATTATGGTTCTCCGCATGACGAGCGACGAGTTTATAAATAAGGTTTCCATATCAAGGCTGGATGTCTCACCTTGCAACTCATGGAAACTTTCCTGGTGCTTGTTGGACGTCTCCCTGGCCTCGTCCAGCTCCAGCAGCAGCTGCAGAACCTGGCCCTTCAGCTCCTCCAGCTCCTGCTCCTCCGTCAGCAATTCCTGCTCCTTCCTCCTCTTCTCCAAACCTTCCTCTTCCCCTTCCTCCTCTCTCAGCTTCCTCTCTTCCCCCTCGTCCTCCTGGGACCGCTCCTGGTCCATCTCCTCCTTCTCGTTGTCCTCCTCCAGGACGCCTCTCTCCTTGGCCGTCATCTCGTTGTCCATGTTCGGGCTGCTGGCGGCTTTCAGATCGCTGGGATCATCTGATGGAGGGATGCGGATAATAGAAAGAGAGATAAAAAGGAGAGGTTGATGTGTTATGAAAAAAAAATCTCTGTCATTCTCTGGATTCAGCCATGCTTGAAACAACAGCACCATCTTGTGTGATCCAAGTGGCACAAACTGTTTTGCGCACCAACTCTTACTCCACTTATGTCATCTGGGGATCATGAAAGAATCATAAATATCTGCCTGTGAATCCGTATTTTACAGGGAGAAAAAAATGACAAATGTTTGAATAAAAGAAATAAAAAAAAATCACAACACGCACCTTAAAAGCAACTTACAGCATCACAATCAGGATGCAGAGTTAAAGCCATTGAGCTGCACTGTGAATACAAATATTCAGCCAGTAGGTGGAGCGAGTTAGCTGACACATTGCGGCAAAGAATGCAAAAAAAAAAGGGGGGGGTGTGGGTGAGCCAGTGTGCTGAAGCAATCACTATGACTCACCATTCAGCAATGCACCTCAAAGTCCATAACAACACCAGCTACCACTCATAGTAAGCCAGATGAGACACATGCGACTCTCACATTCACACAGCCTTTACCGAATCCTTTCTTTGCTTATTTCAAAGCCTGATAAAAACATGACTGCTTTATGTGTAAAGAAAAAACAAAAACAAAAAAACATGTTAAAACTGAGGTAGAGCAACGCAAAGAGGCTTTATCTAGATGTAAGGAGGCCTGCACAGACAAAAGGAGATGATCGAGGCCTTTCCGATCAGTTGGCCGAGACTCCTCCAGGGGGTTTGGTCTCTTCAGGGAGGGAGGTTGCTCGCGCTCCTTTTTCAGTATCACTCCAAAGAAGTCTGTTCACACTGCAGACGCGCTGACCCGCCATCGTTTCCCTCTCACCTCTCGGCAGCGCGCTTCCTTTAAGGTCGAGTCCGTTTCACGGCTAAATGAAGACGCGGCGTTACAAATTTGTGTCTGAGTGCCACAGAACTGCCGGTTAGTTGGACTCAGAGAGGGAGAGTGAGATGTGCAGAGAGGAAAGAGGGAGCAGCAGGGGACGGGGTGGCGTATTAACTACAGATCTGCCTAATTAGGAGCCATACACACCGGTGTGTAATCATCACTCTGGGGATGCTTTTGCTTCTTGAGATAATTATTTATCTCCCTCCCTCCTGACTGGATGTAACTCTAGTGCAGAGCGGGAAGAAGTTTAGAGTGGGCTACTTTATGAAACAATATCCCAAGCTTCCGGTGTTTTACAAAACGTCTTACCAACACTGCAAATTCCCCTGTGAGACATGGTGGTGGCAGAATCGTACTGTGGGGGGTGGGTGGAAGAGCGGGGAGGTCAGACAGAGCTACCGTAGCAGTTGAAGTTAACTAAACTCTACTGAAAATCAGATTTAATTGCCAAATTTAGCATAATTTGCAATAAGTACATGGTACACAAACAGTTAAAATAGTTACGTAGAACAAAAATCAAAAGAAGTTGCTTCAAATTCAACCAGAAAAAACGTATTTCCATTGCTACCAACGTCTCTAGATTATTCAGCCCTCTGAAAATAATTCTTTACAAAAGTAAAAACACTGCAAGGTTTGGTTTCAGGCACAATCCAGGATTTCATTAGTTGTGACAAGTGTCATTGAGATAGCAAACCTCAAAAACTGGTTTGTTACACTGTAAGTTACAAATATAAGTCAAGAAAATTGTCCACAAAGAATTGGCGGCAGCCGCTGAGGTTTCAGTTTCCATCGTAAGCTTCATAATGGGTCTATCCTTGAACTCCAAGATGCACAAGCCTACTGACCCAAAATCACAAGATCAGTTTCATAAGTAGAGCAAAGTACTGGCCAGACCTATCACATTGAGAATCTGTGGCAAGAGCTGAAAGTTTGTGAAAAATACGCTTCATCCACTCTGACTAAGCTTGAGCTATTTTACAAAGAAGAACAAGAAGATTTTCAGTTTCCAAATGTACAAAACTAGAAGAAACATGCCTCGTAAGATTTGCAAGTGTTATTTTGGTGAAAGGTTCTGCAAAGTATCAACTCAGGAGGCTTTAATAGAAATACTGGTTATTACAAAATGAATAATAAAAAAAAAGAACTAAAGGAGTGTGAATACATGTGCAAGGCACTGAATTTGCATGGCTATTATGCACATGCAAAACCTGCACATCCTTTATACTCAAGAGACCCAATTTCTCTTTTTTCATGATGTTGTTAATTCAAAGAAGGCAGCCTCTGAGGGGAAAGTGAGAGGTTTCGTGAACACAGGGCTATTTTGTCATTAAACTTTGATGCTGGTGTAATGAGTTAGTCATAAAAAGCCGGAGCACAGTAGCAGGGAGGGAGGGTTAGCTGCTTGTACAGCCAGCGGCAGATAATGGCCATCAAGAGACTGAACACTTCTCACTGAATATTGCTCAGATTCTCTAGGATGTATCATTAGAAGAAGGATTCGCTCTTTTAAGTAGTCTCTGCTGTTTCTGGGAGTAATGCAGCATCATTCAAGCTCGTTTTCGTGCCCATCCATCCATCCAGACAACCTACACATCCCTCTCCTTGGCAATATACTCCAACTCATTCTGGGGCATCCCAACACAATGCCAGGCCAGATGGGATACATGGGTCTCCTCCCAGTGGGACATCCCAGTAATTTCTCCAAAGAGAGATGCCCACGAAGCATCCAGACTGGATACCAAAGAGATCCTGAGGTTCCCAAACCAGGCATCCTCCTCTCAATGATTAAATCTTGAGATCCTATTTATGAACACCTCAAGCAGTACCGATGGCAAGAGGCCTGCCTGGTAGAGTCCAACCTACATTGGAACAGGCTTCACTTTGTGTCAAGAATGCGGACATGTCTCTTCCTTTAGACATACAAGAATTGAATAGTCTTCAATAACTACCCAGATACCCCATAATAATGGAGTTACCTTCTCCCAAGTCCTCAGGCTCCACCTTCTCCATGGAGGACATGGAGGCCGACTTAAAGTTTGAGGTCAACCAACAACCTTTCTCCACAGCCTCTCCCGAATTCCTCCTCAGCCAGAGACCATGTCGGCCACTTAAGGAGTCCCTTTAGTTTTGTACCCATACTGCATGCATTTTTTTTAGCACAGCTAAGTTATAGTAGTCTGTTGGTTTAATTAGTATGTTAAAAAAAATCACATCAACTCCATAACACCTTTCTTCAACAGCACAACCACACCCATAGTGCAACATTCATTATTCGAAGCTCCTTAAATAGAGCTGTTTCTAACTGCGCTGCACACATTTAATGGCTCACTTCTATTCCTCACTTCAGGCACTTTTGCAACATCATTTTTTAAAAAAAAACACAGCGATTGTCACAGCCTAGCTGATAATAAGACACCTTCTACACAAAGCGACTACAGGTTGCAAATCCTCTACTTTATAAATGTTACAATGGAGAAAGTTCACATCTTTCAGAGAGTTTCCATCCCCCACAGCTCTCACTCAGGTTTCCTTCACTGAAGTGTCAGTCATAAAGATTTTCAACTACTTTCCCCCCCTCTAATGACTCAGAGAGGGCATCAGTCTTGCAGCTATTAAATGTGACTAGTGTGGCATTTTAAGACTTGTGACATCGCAAGATTTGTCGGAAGAGTGCTCAAGCAAATTGGTTTAAGCTCATGCAATGACTAACTCTTATAAATTTTATAAATTGAAAAAAAATTGAAACAATTTTAAGGTGGAAGAGAGAAGACTTTCTGCATGGATAGAGTTGGCTGTGCTCACTCTGGATTAAGAATTTTATATTCTTTTTGAACATCTCAAAATGTGAATCTATTAAAGAATATTAGATTCAAATAGGATTTAGGAATATAAGATTCATTATAAGATATAAGATTCATGACAAAATCAGGGATGTCCTACTTGTGAAAATTTTGCTTGCTCATATAATCCAGGATGGTCCCGTTTTGTTGAACTGGGGATCATTTTTGTTCTGAAATTGAGAACTCTCCAAACTTTTCAAAGGTGATGAACCCAAACAGTGATCTACTGCTGCTTCTCAAACAGAATAACGTCTTTTAACAAATTAATTCACACGGATTAACTGAACCTCGTGATTTCTATTTTTATTTTTGCTCACTGGCACCCAGCAGGTCCTGTAATGAGTTTCTGAATCCTCTGACTACAATAAATCATTATGTTCAGAGTACAGGCCTGAAGGGTATTTTAGATCTGGCCGTGCCCAAACAATATGGGAAAATTAAGCTTCTCTCTGCTGGAATCAGCTCCGCTCCTTAAGTAAACGTTGTTCAGAGCAAAGCCGCTTAATTTTCATTTCTCTTTCCAACTGCTTCTGAACAGCATGGCATCTTAACTTTGGTGTTTTGTATTTCAGTAGTTGAATTTGAGTATTTTGATCTCTGCATAAGTCCATCTATTTTGTGAAGGCTTTGGACGTTTGTTCAAGAACATTAAGGAGCAAACAGCATCACAGAGGCCAAGTAACAGGGAGAAAGCTGTAGAGAAGAGACTACAAATCAACACGTCAATCATTCTAGGGCTGTAAGGATTCCTCGAATGATTCGAGTTCCTCCATTATTAAAATTCCTCAAGGAAAATTTATCTTCCTCAGAAAGAGAGAGAGAAAGAGAGAGAGATGTTGCTCGATTAATCGAAAACATAATCAATAGAGTACTTGATTTCTAAAGTATTCTATTACAACAGCACTAGTTCAATCCATTATCTGAAAAATGTAAACAGAGTGACACACATACCAAGACATGACTGTCCACCTAAGCTTACAAGCTTTTGAAGTAAAAGGCAATAATAAGAGAACAAGAAAAGTCCCATGGTGAATCTGAAGGAGCTTCACAGATCCACAGCTGAGCTGTGAGAATCTCTTGATACTTGAACTTTTGGTAAATGGTGATTGGTCCAGAAGACCCCGAAGCATTCCCACATTCATTCACACACTGATGGTGGTAAGCTACATCATAGCCATAGCTGCCCTGGTGTCACTGGGCTCTCTGACCACCACCAGCAGGAAAGGTGGGTGAAGTGTCTTACCCAGCGACACAACGACAATGGATGGAGTCGGGGCTTAACGACAGGGCAAACTCCTACCACTGTTAGTGTCAATATTTTGGAAGATGGACAAGAGAAAAGCCATTGTTGAAAGAAAGCCAGACAAAGTCCCTATTAAAGCTCACCACAAACAACTGAGCAAACGAGCAGAAAAAGGGTCTCTAGTCAGATAAAACCAAAAAGTTTACATTAGACGAGAAATACTGTGTATAAGAGAAACCTTACCCTGTGCCTCACTCTAGGATGAAGTTGGAAGTTTCATGATTTGGGGATCATCTTCATCAGCAGCAACAGGGAAACTAATGTGAAGATAGATGGAACCAAATAAAAGACAATCTTGGAAGAAAACCTGATAGAGGCTGCGAAAGACTCAAGACTTGGGTGATGTTTCACCTTCCAGGAGGGAAAAGACCAGCCATAGCTACAATAGAATGGCCCAGTCAAAGTCCAGACCTATATCCAATTCAGAGCATATTCATGATTACCTTTCACGTATATGTTCCCCATTTAATATGACTGGACTTAAGCGGAAAGGGCAAAAATGGCAGTGTCTGATAAAAGTCTTGGATCTGCAATTCCAGTGAAAGACTCACTTGTTTAAATGTTTTCATTATTGTCCTTGTACTTCGCAAATAGGCACCACTTTGTGTTGGTTTATCACATAAGATACCAATAAAACACAGTAATATTTGTGGTTGCAGCCTTACAAAATGTGAAAAAAAAATTGAAGGGGGCTGAAAACCTTCGCAAAAAACTGTAAATAAGTAAACTTTCCTTTCACTATCTAAAGCCCCCGCCTCACCTTGAGAGCGAAAGTCAAATCGGCTGCGGTCACACCTGCGGTACCTGCACTACTGGTCCTCGGTCACGCTGCGATCGCGTTAGACACGGGCGCAGCATGCATGCGATGGACAGCGCAGTCATCTCAGCAGCTCCAGGCGGAGGGATAGCTTTATCTGTGTGCGGCACATTCCCTCCTAATCGCATTGCAGCAGAACACATTCACCACGTTGGAACAAACAATCTGTCGCTTCAGAAAAAGAGGGAAAATATGCAGGTCAAGAGCTTTCTGTAGGCTTCTCAAAATACCTGTCTGAAATTGAATTTGCACATTAATGAGGCAACACGGCCTCTTTGTTTCGCCTCTGATTGGGCGCTCAGTGCCGGAGCGGCCAACATAATGGAATTTGCACTTTGCAAATTTGAATAGAAAAGTGAAAATTTGGCAAACAAAGGCGTGCAGTGAGAGGGAGGGATGTGACGCATACAGACAAGCTGTTCAGAGAGGAAGGTGCAATTCTGCCGCTGTCACGCGCACGACAAATAAAACCTTTATATTAACTGTTCTGACAGGAAACGCCCATAAAATTGAGATACAATGAATTTCCGCATTTTTACACACTCAATTCCCCCACACAATTATCCCATTTGGCAAGAACTCTTGTTCTCTGAACAACAAACCCTCTCAAGAAACTTGACAAATGGTCCGAGGTGTTGAATCCAAATGTGACCAAGCTCCTTCGTGAAGAAATCACAAGACTGACAATCTGGCAGTCTTTTACAAGGCAATACTTTTACATTGCCTTGTAAAAGTAATCACATCCCCCAGCTTTTTAGCATGATGTCTTATTAAAACCCAAAACTTTTTTATATGGTCACTTTATCTGAACAAAGCAGTGCATAAATCGGATTTCACAACAGGAAATTCTAATTATATTGTGTCCGTTTGGGTCTTTAACACACATCGCATGCATTGCCAATGAAAAATTATCTTACTCTAGTTAAATCAGACATTTTGCTTCTGAATAGAAAAGAATTGAAGAGTATGGCAAGACAAAGGTGCCACAATTCACCCCTTTTCCAACTAGGAAAATCACATGCAACCAAATGTGAGGCCTCCACAAAGAAGACCTCTGGGTGATGAACCCAGGAGTATCTCCCACCATTATTAGTATTTTCATACTAAGCAATAAATACATAGTTTTTGATGAACTTCTGATGCTACTGATGTGTTGATTTAATAATCTAAACTACTAAATTAAAAATATTGCAAGAAACTACCTTCTGAAGTTAAATTATTAAAAATTATAAGAATTTATTCTCAGTTTAAAAAAATTCATATTGGTTAAAGTGAAACTCAACCCCAAATCAACTCTTTTTTTGCTGATAAATTGTCTAAATTTAGGGTTCCATTTTTATGTTTTCATGCAAATTTAGACATTTTTGTGAATCCCTTCTGCTCTGACTACTGGTGAGGGTATGATGCTGAACAGATGACTGTGTGAGACTGGCTGCAGTGCTGAGGAAGCAGGAGAAGCTAACGGCTGCCATCGCTGCTAGCTCAGGACGGACAGGCTGCCCGCAGTGGAGCGTTGTCGTCATAAAACTCTCCAACAACACAGAAACAGAGTTGCTAGATTTATCACTAGTTGGTTTGGGAAAAAAAAGTTGATAGAAGGGACTGAAAAATCGATAAATATAGCCACAAAGCTCCGCCCACTTTGCTTGAATTTTTCTAAATTTGCCAGAGGCATGGTTTAGTTTTCAAAGGGGAGATTGTTACAAGTTAAGCTAGGAGGAGGAGATTGACCTTCATAGTAAGACAATGACCCCAAAGTCTTCTTCTACCACAAGCTGATTTATTGATCTTCCCTTCAACTCTAACCAGTTTTGCTATCTTGCTTGATAAAATGCATCCCATCATCATGATGCAGCCACCATTATGGGTTGGTATGTCCTCAGGCTGGCACTTTCCCACTAAAAATAAGCCAGACAGCTCAATTTGAACAAACAATACCTTTATTCTAGCTTCAGTAAAGGGGAATGAATATTAAGACAAGTCATAGATTTGAGGTAATTGAAAACCACGTTTTTTTTTTAAATTGGTACTCTATTTTGTACAGAAAATCTACCAGTTTTATGATCGTAACGCTACAAAATGTGGCAATACCATTTCCAGGGCAGAGTGAACACGTTCCCAGTGGAAACCAACGTGACCCAGGTGCTTGTAAGGCTACAGCAGATTATGTATTAAATATGGATGGAAATTTGCAGGAGGAGAAATTCAGAAGTGAGGAGCTGTCATTTCACCCTAACGTCTTCTGACAGCCTCCATCTAAACTCATCATTTCACATCTCGGAGCCAGGTATAATATGATCCGAAGCAGGTTGCAAAAATATTCTTTGAACACCAGTGTGCACCTTAGCAATTTCCCAGACTAAATAAAGTCTGATGTTGCTGTTGTGAGAGCAACAGTTGGCTGCGAAAAGCAACAACAGCAGGCTGAAAACTGGAGATACAGCTTTTCACAGGTGCGGTGTGATGGCGCCTTGTGCTGAAGCATAAAAATATGATTAGACAAGTCTTGGTGTCAGTCGCATGTGTGTGTGTGTGTACCAGGTTTTTATATCCTTATGGGAACCTATTTCTGTCTACAATGTAGGGTTATGGGGACCATTGCTCCTTGTGGGGACAATTTCTTGGTCCCCATGAGGGAAATTGTTGTTTTTGGGTTAGTGGTTAGGTCTGTGATGGATAGGATTAGGGTAAAGGTTAAGGTAGAAATTAATGGAAGTAAATGTGAAGTCGCCACAAGTGATGAAAGCACGACTGTGTGTGTATGCCACATATGTATCTAAATCTGTGAATACCCTGATTGCAATAGCTTCTGTATGCACCGTAGCCTCTCTATATCTGCGAATATCCAGAAATTAAGGCACGTGTTGAATAAAAGAGATGACTTCATGTCTAATAGACTTACAATGCATCCACAGAGTATATTGGGTATTGTTAGGCCTAAAATTATGGCCTAACACTGGATTTCTACTAGGGGACATGTTAGAAGAAGGCACTTACCAAGGATTGTGGTTTGGGGTCTTTACAAACCTCCTTCGCTTTCCACAGATACCATTGGATCGGTATGTAAGAAGCTTGGAGGCCGGACATACACATGCCGGTTTCTTGGTCTTAATAAAGACATTCCTGAGCAGTTTCTGAGACCCCACTGCTTTCCTGCTGGTTGGGGGTTTGGGAGGTACTATTGCAGCAGCATGCCTGTGAGCACCAGAACGAAAGACTTTAAGGCCTTTTTAAAGCACTAACAATGCATTGCAAATTGTTGTATTGCCTTTAAACCTTTTCACATTTATCCAGGCTGCAACAACAATCCTTCATGTTTCTTCAGAGTGATTGTATGTGATACACCGACACAAAATCACTTCATTGTTAAATGAAAGGGAAATGATGCCAGATTTTCAAAAGTTTGTACAAATGTTCAGAAAAAAAAAACAAACATTTACCTTACATTTGCTCTTTGTACGGTGTCCTTGAGTGCCAGAAAGGCGCCTTTGAAATAAAATGTATTATTATTATTATTATTATTTGTATTGAACCTCCCGCCGGCCTTGTTCTGCTTTCTAGAACCGCCTGTTGCTGTAATAGCAGCTGCAAGCCTTTTGAAGCATGTTTTTTGTTCCGGTGAAGGATAAGTTAGTCTCTATGAGATGTTCACATTTTGGAAAATTGCCTGACAACTTAAGCCTGTTTTACTAATCAGATCACTTCTAAAAACAGATTTCTGAAGGGATTTTTTCTCTCTCCACGGCATCAGAGTAAAGGGGTTGATTAAATATGCATGACACATCTCAGATTCTTAGTAAAAAGTTTTTAAAACCAATATATTTACATCTACTTTGTAACTACGTGCAGCTTTGTGTTGGTCTATTATATAAAATCCCTACAAAATATGTTGCATTTTAAAATGACAAAGAAGGCAGAGTTTAATTAGCATGATTTTTTTTTAACAAGGTGCTTCATCACTTGCTTTATATTTCAGATTATTAGTGCATCTTATGGGCAGCAAGACAGCCATATGTTCAGCATGTGTATACAAGTGCTGGATGTGTGTGTGTGCGCGCGCGTGTGTGTAGGAGGTCATGCATAATGCACACCGACCCCCTCCTGCTCCAGCTCTGAAAGCAGCCCTCGCTCTCTCTGACGTCATAGCTTTTCCCCTGCCCTGCCTCACTTCCTCAGCAACACACAACACAGAGCTGAGGAGGTGGGGTGATGTGTGTGTGGGGGGGGGAAGAAAGGGAATTGTAAGTAAGTGAATGGGAGCGTCAAGTGAAAACAATAAGAAACATGTAAGGATAAGGAGCTCTGACTTCAATCAGAGCTTCACATGCTGCTCCCTCCTTGCCATTAAGCTGTAATCAGGAGCAGTCATGTGCTCAGGTTCATCCCCACCGCGACCCCTGCAGACCAGCGCCGAAACATATGGATCGTCTCCATGGTAATTCAGTTGGGTTTTCGCTCACGGGTTGGCGTACCATGGAAATCTGTCTGTTTGTAATTTCTGCTTCTTTTTCTTTTCTTTCTTTTTTTTATGTCTAAACCGCCTATCCTGAGTGCTCTTATCAAGAGTCTGTTCACCGGGGTCAACAGTGCAGGAGATTTGCTGACTCTTGTGCTTAGTGAACAGCTAAAAGCAGAGATGGAGGTCCTGTGGGGTTAATGTGAGATTGTCTCTTCCTCTTTATTGTGCTTTGAGCCTGAGAACTCCGGGGATGGCGAGGAGCAACAGCAATAAGGGCGACTAGAAACGCCAGGCACATTCATTTAGCTCACTGTGTGAGTTCAATAATAATAATAATAATAATAATAAAAATCCATGTTTGCACTTTCCTAAAGAAATAAAGGGAAAGTGGGTCAATGGAAGAGAAAGATGTTGCGGAATGTGTCACAATTTGGCCTCATTAAATGAGCTTGCGAAAAAACTGTGCGAGTCTGGATGGGTGATTTCTGCAGGGATTGTGGGTTTGGAGGACTTTGCGCATCCGTGCGGTAATCCATTAGGAGGGACAAACAGCAGGAAAGAACAAGGCATGAAAAACAAGTGATGCAGCAATAATCCGTTTGATCACATATCAACAAATCCCACCTGAGAGCAATCTCTTTCCGAGGTTTGACGTCACTTCAGTCGCACAAAATGAGAGAGAGCAACGCAAAGTCACAGCGAAGCTGCAAAATTTCGGAAAAAGAAAGAGACTAATGGTGAGGCGGGGCGCGCTAATGATGGCGCTACAATGCCAGCCCCCCCCCCCGAGAGGCTGGAAAATGTGAAATCAGCAGAAAGGAGCCGCCCGAGTTCCCAAACTTTCTCAACTCACTGGAGAGCTTCAAGAGTTCTCCCATTATGGAACAGAGCAGCGACAAAACAACGTATGGCCCACTTATTTTTGCAGAGTGCTTTGAAATCGTTTTTTTTAAATGAAGCACTTACATGTGCGCGAAATAAATACGTCAACATTTCTCCTATGTTTCGAATGGAAACATTTCTTGTGTTAAATCCACTCTGTCAGTAACGGCCCAATTAATCAACACATTTAAAGAAATCGAAACAAATAAGTTTATCAATTAAGTTATGTGTATACAAGCAATAGATATCAAAATTTGAGAGAGCGAGAGAGAGAGAGAGAGAGAGAGAGAGAGAGAGAGGCAAGAGAAAATTGCTGAAATCTGTCAGTATTTAAAGGGCAATGTTGCTTCTTACTGCACATTAACATTGGCTGGTGTAGTCCTAATTGGTGGCCTATAAAATGTTTCTCATTTCAATCCATCCATGACAAGCAAAAAGCAAAGGGATCCTTTCTAAACCTTTAGAACATTATAGCTTGTAAAATATACAGATGGCATTGCCAACAGAAGCATATCAAAAGTTCAAGTTAGCAGCACCGGGGCCATAAAGTAGAATTGTAAAGAACATCATTTGCCCTCAAACGGAGCATAACCATTTGCTCTTTGCAATATATTCGATGGAGGAGTCTAAAACAGTCAGAGGGAATCGTTCGACAGCCAAATTCCACTTGCAGAAAGTTTTGGGGGGTTTTTTCAATGAAAACAAAAAGGATTTCACTCAATCTCAGCGGCCTTTCGCTGCGTAATACTCCACCGCTGAAGAAAAAGCATGTTGAATCCCTTTTAGGTTTTACTTCAGAATTTTTGAACGGGTCAGTGAAGCCAAATGAATTGGGTTAATTGAGATAAACACCGAACTCTTTAGACATCATTGCACACAATATGCCTGTAAGAGGAATGGTAATGCACAGAAACTTCCCAAAACATCACAGATCAATAAAGTTTGGATCTGGGAACATTACGGTTTGGGGCCATCTTTCAGTATTGAAGTGAACTGACTCTTTTGTCAAGACTCTAACAGTACAACAGGTGTGGGTTTTTCAGAAAGAGACAGCTGAAAGCTCTCTGAAAAACTCTCTAAATTCTCGATTCTAGAGAAATAAAATCAACCGAGTCATAACTCGACTTGGATCTAATTGAGACTATATGGAAGAAACAAAAAATTGGATTGTTTAGAAAAGGTGAAGAGAGCCTTCGATGGATAAAAATCACAATGCATGAGAATGGAAACAAGATACAATATGACAAAGGTTTGTCTGCTACATACTTGATTAATTACAGTAAGATTGTTCAATACATATTCCCTGGCCATTGCACTTTATTACACATATCTTTAATCATCGTCTAATTGCAGTTTTTTCTATTTGTGGATTGCTAATGTTATTAACAACAGCTGGTGTGAATTTCAAGTCAACAACTTTAATTAGACATAACCGAATGAGAAAACCGCGTTCAATACTTATTTCCCCCCAGTGTATTTCGAAGGAGGTCACGACAGATCAGCCGGAAAATACCCCAGGGCTGGAAAAGCATGCACGATTTATTTTCTCTTGTTGTGTTTCTCAGAGCTTTCAAAGTTTTTCTAAGGCGGCACACTGTGCTGTTTATGAGTTCCAGAGAGCCTTGGAGGATTCCTGTTTGTGTGTGTGCCTTTGGAAAGTTTCACTGCTGATGAGGGAAATTTTTTTTTCCTTTTTTGCACCAACAAGCGCTGGAGAGAAGCTGCGTGGGCCGAGGACACTGTCAGGTGCAAAAGGGTTTGTGCGTGAGTACATGGGCGTGCGTGTGTGTGTGTGTGTGTGTGTGTGGGCGCTGGAGAGAGCAGAGGATGGCAGCGGTAACGGAGGGGGAATCAGGAATCGAGTGGGAACGAATTGAGAGAAACGCTTGGCGGCTTGAGCAAGTGGGAGGACCAGCAGAGGAGAATGTTTTTAGACAGCTGTAAATGTCAACCGCACGTCTGATGATGTTTTATTGATTAGTGACAGTGTGTGTTTGTGTAAGACCTTTTTGTTCTTATACGAGCATTTTTCCCCACAATGATTAAATAATCTTTCCAAGCATGATAGAAAAACAAGAACAAAAAAAAATCTCTTTTCACATGCCAGATTGATGACTGATGTCTAGCTAGAAATGACCTCAGTCAGAGTAAAAGGCGCATTAAGCCATTTAGACTCGCAACTATGTGTAATCCTGAACATGAGCTAATGCCAGCCATCACTCTGTCCACTTTACGCTCGCTTGAGTGTTATTATAGTGAAACAGTCAGGATGGTTATTACTGAAGAACCCACACTTGCCATCGCTGCACGCTGAATTTCCCGCGTTAACAGCGGGCCGCGGGCTATGATGAAAGGAAAGAGGTCCCTGGAGTTACCGCAACAGGAACAAGCTTGTTAGGGAGGAAGAGTTTTCTCCCGAGACAGCATCCGTGTGTTATGATGGTCAATACACAGCCTTCAGCAGTGTATTAAGCAGCATTAGCGAGTACACACAAATGATTCAGTAAGTCTATTTTGTGAATTTCAGATGCTTAAAATGCTCCGGGATTTGTTTGTTTGTTGGTTTAGGAAGGTAAAATGCTCCCTGGTTAACCAGAAGCTGCTTTAATAAGTGATTGTAGCTGCAGATCCTTCACTCGTTACATCCCTGGAAGACATTTTTCTGATGACAGGCTCAGCGATGTATACAGAAAAAAAAACAAGTGGGTTTTTACTCCTTCACCTATGGATTTTTACAGCTGGCAAATCAGTATTTTATTCCAAAAAACAGAAAACCTTTCAAAATGTGACAAAAACTGGTAAAGCTGGTTTACTAATTATAAATAGTAATTATATACAGCTGCAGAAGATTATGACACTTGTACAGTGATTTTAATAAATTGTTTTAAAAAACATATATGTTACAAACACAAATTTCAACGTATTTTATTGGGATGTAATGTGATTTTAAAAAAAAAAAAACAAAACAAAACAAAAAAAAACAAAGAAAGAAAGTAGTAGCTTTAGCTCAAGTAGTTTGTGGTTTGAGACAATTTTACAAATAAAAATATGAAAAACAGGCATCCATTTGTATCCTGCACCATTTTACTCCAGTATCCTTAAATAAAATCAGTTGCATGAAGAAGTTGACAAGTTATCAGTGACCCACTGTGTGTAAATGAATCTCAATTCAACTGATTCTGGCCTCAGGATTTGTTGGAGAGCACTTGTGAACAAAAAGTGTTCACTAGAAAGGACGTTTAGGTGACAAAATATTGAGTCGAGCTTGGAACATCTAACGAAGCAAAGCTCAACTCATTATCTGAAACTAGCTAGCGGAGTACATCAATCTGAACGCTTTATCCCACTGGTAAGGCTTGGTAGTGGCTGCATCATGCTGTGGGGAAGCATTCATTCAAAAGGGAAATAGAAGCTTGTTGTGAAAAATAGAAGCAAATCTATGCTTTAGAACGGTCCAGTCAAAGTTAAGACCCAATCGTGATAAGGAATCCATGTCCAGATGTGAGAACTGATCTTCAGAGACGCTCGTAATCAAATGTGACGAAGCCCAAACTATTTTGGAAAGATGAATATGCAAAAAAATCTCACCAGACCCAAACGATGAGTCTACAAAGTGTTGACTGAGTAAAAATAAATGCTCACACTTATCAGACTTTTGATTGAAACATTTGGATGAAATCCCACAAAGTAGACTGATGTTTTTGACAAAATGTGGAAAAAGTTGAAACCCTTTTTCCACAAGTCATTCGCAGTGTGCGAATGACTTGCGCCTCACCCAGTTCACATACAGAGGCGACCCTCTGAAGTTCAGTTTAAGGGCACGGCTTGACAGGAAGCCTGGACGCAGGCGGACCGGCAGGCCTCTGGAGCTGGTTCTCTCTCTACACTGATAAACATCCTCAAAGCAGAGTTCCTCACAGGGCCGCCCTGTCTGCACAACCATTCAAAACATGCAAAACAAGATTCTTCTTTGTTTGGACACACACACGTACACACACAGACACAGAAAACATTCCAGAGATTTTTCTCAGTAAAAATCACTGATTTAGAAAACAAGAATGCTCTGTGTTTAATGTAACAACGCTCTATGGAATAAAGCTGCAGCTGTTCAGCACGACCTTGCAGAGGAGAGAGAGAGAAAGAGAGAGAGAGAAAAAAGAAGACAATTCTCAACCCTGACAATAACATATGCTACTCGTGTAACAGAGCCAACACTCGGCCTACATTATTCCCTATACTATGGGCTGGCAGCCATGTCTCACCTCACAGTCTCCATCAAAAGTGAGCATATGCCCATAGCTGACCCCACGGTGCCCACTCATAATGAAAACAGTCATCTCCCTGTCTCGTCGCGCGCGGTCACCTCTGCCCAGCTCCTCTCAACAACCCCTGTAGTAGCTATAAACACTTCCTCAGCTGAGATAAACATCAAGCTTTCCCCCCACTCTTTCTCCTTTCTCCTGAACCTACGTGAGCTGCGCAAAGCAAAACGCTGACTAAACGAGCAGCAGCACCGACCTGTGGAGTCCAGAGCCTCTTCTATGAGTGGAGGCAAGCGCAGTCCATCCATATCTCCCCCCTCTCCTCTGGAGAAGGCGAGTGGGCGACAGAGGGTCAGAGGACTCCGCGCTCCCACCTCCGCTGCTCCCGCCGCCGCCGCCGCAGGTAGACAAACACACGGAAAAGTACCGAGTCAAGTGGCTGGCTCACACGGAGAAACCGAGCCGAGCGGTGTTTGCGTTCCCCGGGAGGATCTGGGGGAGCTGGAGCGTGGGAGAGATGCCGAGAGGACCAAGGGGAGGAGCGGAGAAGGAGGGAAGGATGCTGTTTTGCCAGACGGCAAGCTCCGTCTCCCTCCGCGCGTCCCTCCCTACTCTCTCTCTCTCTCTTTTTTTCTCTCTCTCTTCCTGTCTGCACGCTGTACACGCTGTTTACTACATGAGCAATTTTTTTTCTTTCTGCTTCATCCCTCTTCCTTTTATGTGCTATTTGCTCCTGTTTGCTTCACACTACTCCTACATCTTATGAATGCTCACCACATGCTCACAAACACACTTTCACCCATTCATCACAGCACTGCGATAGGGCTCATAACTCAAGATGAGTCCTGTTAATGGTTCCCATTCATCAGAA
Organism: Poecilia formosa; assembly: GCF_000485575.1. Taxonomy (NCBI): domain Eukaryota; kingdom Metazoa; phylum Chordata; class Actinopteri; order Cyprinodontiformes; family Poeciliidae; genus Poecilia; species Poecilia formosa. The sequence goes on from NW_006800344.1 coordinate 136,064, forward strand.
TCAGATGAGACTAGACAGACATAAATCATAACCAAGTCTCAGCATCATTTGTAAAATCATAGTTTCTTCTTGTTTAAGGGGGAAAAATATAACCCAAGTGCCTACTGTAGGTAGATATGGAAGAGGCTGCAGGGAAAGGTGAGGTTGAATGAGGACCTGCTCTGTCCTTGTGTGCCGGGTCATATCGGATTAATATGCTTAATGGCTTTTCTTGCTTATCCGTGGTTGTTTCAGGGAAAAAAAGAGGAGATCCTCCTGAACTAATCCACATAATGCAGATTCATTTAACATTTCCCATGAATGTCTCCAAGCTAAAGCTGAATAATGCCTGAATTCTGGTGATCCCAGCCTCCTTTCCCAGGAACACTCATTTCTGCAAGTCAATTCAAGAGTCTTCTAGACCAGTGGTTCCCAGCCTTGGTTCTCCAACCCCCTCCGCCAGTCCTGTATGTTTTAGGTGCCTCTTTGCTGCCACACAAAGAGTGGCTTCAGCAACTCTTGGTGGCATACAGAATCATGTCAGGATCCACAACACCGTCTCCTCCTCCATCACCCTCAGCACTGGCTCGCCACAGGGTTGAGCCCCCATTATCTTCACTCTGCTGACGTTTGACTGCTCAGCAAGACACCCCAGCTGTCATATAGTAAAGTTTGCTGACGACACAGCAGTAGTGGGACGCGTCATGAACAGTGATGAGTCCAAATACATAGAGGAGGTGGAACACCCGGTGCAGTGGTGCAGGGAAAATAACCTCTGCATTAATGTGAAGAAGACCAAGGAGATGGTGGTGGATTTCAGAAAGGACAAGGAACCTCTTCAGCCCCTGTACATCCGATTAGCAGCTGTGGAGGTGGTCTCCAGCTACCGGTACCTGAGTGTGCAGATATCCAGTGACCTCACCTGGAGTACCAACACCTCCCGTCTGGTCAGGAAGGCCCACCAGAATCTCTACTTCCTCAGGAAGCTGCGGAGAACTGGACTTGGAAACTCAGTCCTGAGGAGCTTCTATCACTGTAAGAGCGTTCTCTGCACCTGCATCACCGTGTGGCACAGCAGCTGCACTGCTGCTGAGAGGACAAGGGTGGTTAAGGGTGCACAGAAGACTGTGGAGCAGCCGTTTCTCCACCTCGGACCTCTACACAGCACGATGCAGGAGGAGGGCGCTCCTCATCATGAAGGACTCCACTCATCCTGCACATAAACTGCTCCAGCTGCTCCCCTCAGGCAGGAGGCTGAGAAGCATCCAGAGCAAGACCACCAGGCTGAGGAATAGATCCTTCCCTTCAGCCATCAGACCCATTAACTCGGGCTGCACCAAATGCAGCTTCACCTCATAGATCATTTACACACATACACATAACCATATATATTTGTTTTATTTAATGATTTGTCTATATTTTGTGTGTGTGTGTGTGTGTGTGTGTGTGTGTGTGTGTGCGTGCGTGCGTGTGTGTGTGTAGTGGATTTCTTGATCTGGGACCTGAGTACAAATTATCAAGGTGGTACGACAATAAAAAAATTCTTAAATCCTCGAATCACTGAACCGGTCATGCAGTCTTTTGAATCAGGAGTGCTGAAACAGAGACACATCTGAAACATGTAGGACTGGGGGGGCCTGAAGTCCAAGGTAGGGAGCAGGTGAAGATCTGCATGTATCAGTGATGTAAACTTGTAGTGCTGTCAAAAGAGGCGAGGCAGCATTTCAAAGAAAGACAGTGAAGAATAAGACACTCTGTTGCTGTGGGTACAGTCACACAGAGTGAGGTATTGCAAGTATTTAAAACTTTTCAGATGACATATATATCTGTTAATCACAAGCCAGTTCCTCCCTCTGGTTTACTTTCTCTTTGCTTCACCAGATTGTCTGTTTAGGTCTTTTTGCACTGTAGGGCCTGGAATGGGTTCAAACCTGGGTTGGACGTAGATGCATTTGTGAGGATTTGGATTTTCTGTGTATTTATTTAGCTCCAGTGTTGTCCCATCTGCCCCTTGATTGTTCCCAGATGCCCCTTGTTTCCCCTAATTACCTTCCCTGTGTACTTATACCCACCTGTGTCTCTTGTTCCCTGTCGGGTCCTCATCTATCGCCTACTGTCAGTAGTCTTACGTCAGTTGTTGTAATTATTTACCAGTTGCTACCAGACTCAGAGCTTTGCCGCTGCTCACCTGTGCTGCCTGGATTTTTGTGAATCGTTTGTTCATTAAAAACCATCATTTGCACCTTAACCTGGGTCCAACCGCATCTTCCTCACCACCGCAAGCCGCAAATCATGACAGCATTAGCCTGTATGGCCCAATTCCACCCAACTCTCTGGAACCCTGACAGCTGTGGCTCCATTCGGGCCAGCCTTTGAAGTCAGCCATCACTGCTCATTCTCTTTAGTAATCAGTTGCTGGTTTTTGCTTGAGCTCATTGTTTTAATTGTTTGATGGATTCTACCCCTGTTGTCAGATCCCATGACAAGGTACATTTTTTTTCTCCTGAGCCTACTTGCTGACGTGCGGCAACAGAAGCTCAATGTTGCCCATTGTTGTTTTCTAAATTAAAGGCGCTCGCATACAGATTGATGATGATCCCCGCCATCTTTCGAGGCAACATTCAGGCCAACGCAAACACAACCAGGGCTGGGGCAGGTGCAATGCAAAAAGTTCCCTTTGCTTTCCTTCTGTGCAGCACTTCCAAGTGAACCAAGACCCACGTTTTCAGTGGAAACAGAGTTTGCATGTTCCAGATAACCTTTAGTCATATCCTTTATAATAAAACAGCTTTTTATGGTCCATATTAGTAAGTATTACCTCTAAAGGGTTTACAGAAGCAGTGTCCTGAGAGCAGCCCAGGAGCCATTTGTGGTCCTTGCGATGATTATGCATACTCCATAACTTTGAATAATGGTACCAATTTGGCCTACCAGAAAAGGCAGCCGTTACAGATGTACACTCTCTTTAAGGGTATGTCTTTATTGATTTTAATGTTAGCATAAGTACTATCGCAAATACGGGCATCCCCATTTACTAAACTTGGCAAAATGTAGTTGGTGTGTGTCTGTGTGGCCCCACAAGTGCTTCCAGTATGGTGATCTTGGTCCAAGTGGAGAAAAGTCTGGACGGCACGGGTCTACAGGGTCCAACAGATGAATTGGTTTTAAATCTGCACCATGGGAGCTCTCATCTGCCAACTCACTGTTTAGCATTGTGGTTTCAACTATCTGTCTGGCGGTTTTCTTCTCCTTTAGCCTTTGTAAGTTTTCTGTTGATGTACACGACATTGTGGATGAACAGCTCCTCGCATAGTTTTGTTAACCGTGTCGCGGTTTTACAGTCCCCTGCTCTTGTGGTAACGTTTTGCTTCCTTGTTTTATTTTGAGTGTCTGTTCTTCCCAGTCGATTTTGCGTCATGCTCACTGCACACTCTGATACAGTTTAGTTGCTTTCACATCTGTCTGCTGTGACTTATTACCTCCTTCCGTGTCTCACCATGTTTCCTTTGTTTTTTTGTCACATTTTTTGTCTTTGTTGTACTGTGACTTTCTCTTCGTGCCTAGACACCTTTAATCTTTTTATTTTTTTTTTTTTGGTTTTCTGTTTTCATACAAAGCCTGCCTCAAAAACAAATCTTGTTTCTAAAGATCATTTATTCATTATTCATCTGTCTTTAGGCCTCCACTGATACAGGACTAGACCCAGTTACAGACATCAAACTGTTACAAAGGCTGTGGAGTACTGAGGATGAGTGTAGTTGGTAAAAGGGACGATACACACTGGATATGTTAACACTTAACTTGAGAACGACTGGCATTGTGAAGGAGACTAGTCAAAGTGTCAGAAATCAGACTGGATTTAATCCAGTGATCAGCAACACAAGCTGTCTGGTCCAAGTGAAGGTGAACCAATCTACCTCCAATATTACAATTAACAAATGTGCGCACATTTGTACAATAATACGCAGAATGATTGGCAACTTGGAGTTTAATAAGTGCCCTGCTCTTATCAACACGCAACATTTGGAAACCAAACCCCCCAAAGTTTGGACTGAAAAGCAACTATTTTCCCCCCCCACTGAGCCACAGTTGCTTCCAAACGATGCAACCAGTACGTCTCGTTCAACTAAGTGGAAAGGCGTAAGTACAAACGGAAACGATTTTAAAAAGTAGCTGTAAGCAGCTGAATGATTTAGGAACATCTGTCAAGGCTATAAACAAAATTCAAGCAGGGCCTGTATGTTTGTCAAAATGTGTGTGTCGTTGTGAACATTTCTTGGTTCTTATGCTATTGTCTTTTGGATTCACAAATGTAAATCCAGGCAAAATCTGGCCGCTGTTCAGTTGGAGCTGGCTCGGTTCTGATTAGCTGGAAGCAGAACACGGCTCACGGTGCCAGCATGTCAGCCCAATCTTAGCAGCTCTGTCTGTTTTCTGAGAAATCATTGATTTTTGTTGCACATCAGTAGGGAAAAAAAACAGACTAAACATAGCGATTAATAACCAGAATGACATATTTGTTGTTTTACCTGCAAGTTTTGTTTCAGACATCTCACTAACGTGAAACAAACAATTCACTTCTTCTGTGCTCCTCTCTTATTTCTGACTGCAACAGTGAAGCGATCTGACAAAACACAAGAGAGGCAAAGCATTAATTGCAACACTGCAACCGTATTTGAGCAGAAACTTGCTTTTCTGGTCGCAGCCAAGCCACATGGGAGATTTGAAGAAGTCTCGTAATGAGTGCAGAGAGATGTAATAGAGCAAACTCGGTTTTCAGTGCCACTCAGGGAAATCACAGGACAAAAAAAACAAAAAAAAAACATGTGCCAAATCTTACCTCTCACTGTTTTTCATCGCTTCCGTAATCACACAGAGGCACACTTACTTCCTCAATTTGCTCATGAATATTTCGGTCGGAGGCTCTGTGCCAAATTAATTTACCCATAATGAGATCCAGACGGGCTGTTTGCAGCGGAGGCTGACAGCTAGCTTTGCAGATTACTGATCACTTCCCCTGCATTGTTCATTTCCTCCCCTCCTGCATGCTGAGCGTGTCTCGCTGTCTGCTGCTTGCAAACGCCACGCTGTAAACATAACGCCACCCCCACCGATTTTCATCACTGGCATACTCTTCATCCTCTGTCTGTCCCTCACTTCTGTCTCTCAGCTGCTATCACGTCAGGTAGCTCCTGTCGGTGGGGCACGTTAAGGAGCCAGAAATGTGAGGCGTGTCAGAAAACTCCGAGAACGTGTCAAGCATGGAGACGAGAGAGAGGGAGAGAGAAGGCCAGACTCAACTTTTGTCTGTCCCTGTAGGAGGATATTCCTATCAAAGTGCTGTCAGGGAGCAGGAAGCGCTCAGCAGGCACACTGACACGAAAACGAGATACGAACACACGTGTTTGGTCTCTCTACAACCTGCTGACGTCTGAAAGAGGAAGCGTCGAGGAGGAAAGCAGAAGTTTCTGAGATGGAAATAGAAAGAGAGGTGCTCAGCGAGGGTTTGTTCCCGCCTGCTGTGAGCAGCAGGTTGTTTTGCAGGAAAGGACAAGAAAAAAAACAACAACAGATGAATAAAGCTTGTTCTAAAAACAAGGTTTGCTACAAACATTTTACCGTGACTTGAAATCGTACCCTTGTCGACGTTTTATCTTCTTCTTCTTTGAGACAGCAAACTGCGTCATGCATCAAAGCTTCTCTAAATGCATTAGAGAAAAATAAATACATCAAAAAAGAATTGGTAAAATCCATGTAGAAAATGAAAACAACCAGCACTCCAAAAATATATAAAGATTTTAATATTCACACACAAAAAAATAAAAATATATCTGACTGCACATCTCAGTTTTGTCAGGGACTCCCTAGCTGAGGAGTATAGAAACCAAACGCTGACTTGCCTCGTTTGTGAGTTTCATGAAGCGATCTGCGATGGCCTCTTTATTCAGGGATGACTCGGGTACATCTAACTCAGTTTGGACTGAACCAGATGACATTCATTTGCGCCGCCAAGGGTTAGGATGGCTTTCAGATCACTGATAGATTTCAGCTGGTCTCTTGGCTTCTCGCGTCTTTTTCAGCCTCCCTTTCTATACTTATTCTCTCTGTTATTGTACCTCATTACACATAAGTTAATTTCTGAACTTATTTGTTTTCGTTTCTTTCCAAATATGGATTGTTTGGATTAAACATTTCAGTAACACTTTCATAGTATGTTTACTAAGAAAACTTGTGATGCTCTCAATATTTATTTCACCCCTACTGTATGTGTCAAAACATCTGGTCATCTCTGGTCAGAGATGGTCAGAGATGACCAAATGACATCTCTGGTCATCTAAGACCCAAATGTATTGTACAATGCCCATTCCTTTAGTGGTGGCAATATCATCCTGTGGGGATGCATTTTCGAAAGGACATTGGTCAGGGCAGATGGGAACATGCATGGAAATACAATACGGACTGATGCAAGTAAAAATAAGTGCACACCACACTATTCAGAATTTTTATTATTAAAAACAATTGAAAGCCCCAGATGAGGAGCCAGAGCAGGGAGACATCTTTCAGTTCAAATTCCTCCCACACTTTGTTCAAACACACACACACACACATACACACACACACANTCTAAAAACAAGGTTTGCTACAAACATTTTACCGTGACTTGAAATCGTACCCTTGTTGACGTTTTATCTTCTTCTTCTTTGAGACAGCAAACTGCTTCATGCATCAAAGCTTCTCTAAACAAACACGCACACACACACACACAGAGAAAGAGAGAGAGAAGAAGGCAGAGAACTAGCTGACAACACATGACAGGGTGTCGATAATGAGCTGACAATGTCTGGCTTCAATCCATAAGTGTCACTGTGAAGTGGCAGCAGTCTGTTTGCAGAACAGAAGACAAAGCGGGGAAGCAGAAACCATCAAACTTTGATCAAAATATATACGTATATATTTTGTAAATTGATCTAGACTTCTACATGTGTATTTCTCAAATTGGTTTTGATTGCATTTTGGCTTTTACCGATTTGTTTGACATGTTTCAGCATAGCTGTGGCAATAAAGAGGAAAAATTGACCTTATTCTTATTTGTACTTTAACATAAACAAGCTAAGTGAATAGTCAGGTATATTATATCAGTGTGTATTTGGATAAATCCTGATCGTCCTGTAGTTGCGGAGTGTTTGAAAAACGCTGTTTGTTCTGTAACAGAGAGTACTTCCATAAGGTTTGAGATCACATGGGAGAAATCTGTCCATTCTCCTCGTGCTGTGACCTTTCACTAGTCCTGACTAAACAACAAATTATATTCAACATAGATGGACTCGTTTGTGGAAAAAGGATTGCCGCTTTACAAATTACAGATTACTATTTTTGCATTTTTTTTAATATCAAAAATTTTCTGATTCAACTGCAAGCTTTGACTAGTCCACTTATGCCACAACCATTGACTCTTGGTAGGATTCTCTTTTTAAATGTTTATCTCCAAATGTTAACACATCTTCCCAAAGTTCCACTTAGTGATGTTGCTTAATTAAAAACCAGATCCTGCTTTAAACTTCTCCCCAACCTTAGCCTCGATTGAGTCTTTGCGATACTGCAGCAAAACCTCAGAGGCCTTCGCAGAAATAAGATTAAATTTCACACAGTTGGATTCTTGCTACTAATTAGTCGATGTAAGGCACTTTGTTGCACTGGATTTTATTTTGCAGAGTCACACCAAAAGGGATCGCACTAACAAAGTTTCCACACTTTTCTTTCATTTTCATGCACTGCGTGGTGTTGCTCTCTCATAAAATCCAAAACAGAAGAAAAAATATATATTCTGCATCAACTTGAAAAAAGTTATTTTTCTCACACTGAAAACTGGTCTCTCTAAGTCGTGTTTTGTTCGAAATCCTTTTTTGCCCCATTCAATTAAATGTTTACCTCTTATTTGTGTGGTAATCGTTCTCGACTCTTTCCTGAATCTCTCAAAAGCTGTCTGTCCTGTTTGCAGTTTTCAACAAACATTTCAAAGCCAGAGTTTGTCATGTCCAATCTGTCAACTTTTTAACCGATTTCTTTCTTCTTCGACGGTAGTGGTCGAGTTGCAGCGCTCCGGTGGACGACATTTAGCTGACATAGTGTGTTAGCATACACCGGAGGGACGAATAGCGCTGGATAATTACTCAGCGGTGACAGTGTATCATTGTCACTGTCAGCTGGCCGTGTAATGGAACCTCAGAGCTATAAAAGATAGTGATTCCACCAACTATCCACTGTTTTCTTCACCCCGCTGGGTTGTCAGCCTTTAACTTCGAGCATTGCCGTGGCGCTCCGTGGTTGCCTAGCAACTGAAAGAAATCGGAGTTGTCTTTGAATTAGGGCATTATAGGGCGTGATTTATACCAAGCTCTTAATGACAAATGTCTCCACAAAAAAAAAAAAAAAAAAACAAAAAAAAACTCCCCATTTTTCACCAGCTATTTATATCTGTTCATGATTTGAAGTTCTAATTCTGGTCACAGACTCTGCAGCGTCACCGAGCCGCTTGGCTTGAGGTTAGTCGCAGGCGGCATTAAGTGTTTTTGTGGTTCGCCGGCATGTGGAAGCAGAGGAAAGGAACCCTGACTATTTCCATGACACCATAAACAGGAAATGGGAAGGGCGCTGCACGACCAGAAGAGGCTACGTAGAGCTGGGTGGAAGCTGCTAAAGAGGTCAGAACTTTCCCATAATCCGAGTTTATTCATGGTTGGCCCACAAATTAAAACTCGACACAAACAGCTCTGGAAAAAATGATGAAGAGACCTCTCCAGTGAACTCCACTGAAAACCTCCTGGTTATTCCACCAAATATTGGTTTCTGAACTCTTCCCGAGTTAAAACATTAGTATTGTTGTTTCCAAATGAATATGAACTTGTTTCCTTTGCATTATCTGAGGTCTGAAAGCACCGCATCTTTTTTTGTTATTTAGACCATTTCTCATTTTCTGCACATAAATAGAAAGTTTTTGCTTGGAATTTCGGAGACATGTTGTCAGTAGTTCATAGAATAAAAGAACAATGTTCATTTTACTCAAACACAGACCTATAAAGAGTACAATCAGAGAACTGGTCATTTTGTACTGGTCTCTTAATTTTTTCCAGAGCTGCACTTTTATCCACTTAAACTGAGGTATGCATACAGTGCCTTGCAAGAGAGATAAAGAAAGCTCTGTGCTTCTGGATTTTTATTTGTGAAAAAAAAAAAAAAAAGTTGAAAACCATGTACCTTTCCTTTTGATTTTGTCTTTTTACTTCAACAATATGCACTGTTTTATGTGAGAATATATTAATCCCAGCCAAAAAAAAGACATCTAAACTTATGTAAGAAAGGAAATAAAATATTAAAAGCTCTAAGGTGTGTGAATATTTATGTAAGCCACAGCACTTAATCCACATGGATAACACATTTCACTTCCCTTGCTCTGCTAGAAGAGAAAACAAAACAGTATGGCGGTCCTTTTGGTGGCCTCCTTCAGGTCTCCATCCCCCCTACAGTCGCCATGCCAACTCATACAAGGAGGCGGCTTTGCTGTGTCCCCCCCCATCCCCCCACCCCCTCCATCCTCAAAGAAACTTGATGAGGTCCTGGGATAATTAGAAGCTTATTATGGAGCTCCGTGAATAGGCCAGTGGGCTCCAGGAGCCACATAGGACCGCACAATGAAAAACACCAAATTGAAGCTGAGATCAAAGGGAAGCGCTCGGCCGCAAGATAAAGAGATGAGAGAGACCTGAAAGGAAATATTGCTCTACATTCACACCTACAAATATAGCTCATAATCCCTGTTTTTAAGCCTCTGTGTGAGGGCGTTGCAGTGTGTGTTAGGATCTTTGTGTCACAAATCAGGTTACCCCCCTCTTCCCCCCGTCTCCCCAGGGTACTTGGGTGCTACAAAAATGTATGAAACATTGCTGGTTCTCCCACTCAGAGGCACACAAAGACATACATGCATGCTACTCCCCCATTATACAACTACATTTGAGATCAAACATGAGCCCTATGCAGAGCTACAGACTTCCCATTGCAATTTAGCATATGGATATGAACAAACTATCACTACTGGCATTAGCAGACCTAAACACGGACTCTAGAGCTGTAGACACCATCGTTCTATCAGGTAGGCTCAAATAGATTCACCTGGTTCAAATCATATCTCACTGATGGAACATTACTTGTAAATGTAGGAAATTGTTTATCAGTTATAGCTGGAACTATGGTGTAGCTCAAGGTTTACTTTTAAGTTCACGTTCACCAACACCTTCATAGCACCAGGTCGGACCGCCTCGAGCTGTGAGAATGTCGTTAATTTTAGATTTACTTTACAAATGAGACGAGATAGATCCATCCTTCCACGCTGTTTACACCAAATTCCGACTCTACTGTCTGAATGTCTGGGCTGAAATCAAGACCAATCAGACCAGGAAACATTTTATTTACAACCTGTTATTGTCAAACTTGTCATAGTGTCATTTTTATGTTCATATTTGATTTACTACTGCCGTACCCAATCTGCTGCAGGGTTAGCTGGGTTGTATGTTCACAGATGGTGTGCTCCATACCATAACCAACAAATGTTGCCTGCGTATGACCTTGAACCAGTCTTCTCATTCTCATCTGACCTTGGAAATCAATAAGAGCGATGCCAACCACGCCACTTGTCTCTCACCGAATAATTTCTCTTTTTCAGACTTAATAGATCTCCACTTTTAGAAATACTCAGAACCGCCCATCTGGCACCAACAACCACACGCTTTCAGTCGCCACAACTCCTATTCTTCCCCATTTCGATGGGGAAGAAGGTAAAGCCATGTTTTAAGTTAAAACTTACCAGTGCGTTGTGTTACAACATCTAACTGGGGTTGCTAGGAGCAGTGATTGGTTACTCAGTGTAGCTGCTGCTAGGAGGAAGGGCATCTGATAACGCTCCTTTGTACCTTTAGGATGCAGCAGCTTATCACTAATTGAGCTTTCCAGTGCTTCATCAGGCAGCCATTTTTCCATGAGAGATGCTGGTTTTGCTGGAGTTTTCCTGCACTGGGTCAAAGAGTCATCCCAGGACAGAGCTGGTCGTCTTGATGAGCTTAACCAACTGTTTTCTCTCAGCCGAAGCTAAACTGCAGAGTCATCCTAGGAATTCAAATTATATCCATTTAACTGTTCATTTATGTATTAAAGAGTCTGTTTGATCTTTCCATAGTTGTCTGTTTTTAGTCTCTGTGAGGTAGTTAGTGCTACATCTGTTTATATAAAAGGTATTTTACGAATAAACTTGATTTTTACAGCTACCTGTCAGTAAACAACTCCACTTACATCTAAACATTGTCTAATTCAAAACGCTCTTTCCTTCTGTTTTTTTTTTTTTTT
>NW_006800344.1:148339-209065 GCF_000485575.1 Poecilia formosa
CGTTCCATGTACGCTTTCCCTGCCAGCATCTTGCACCCTGCTGTCTGAGGGGCCTCCTTGCACAACCTACACCTTGGGTCTATTATATATGTGTATAATGCTGTCACTTTGTAGTTGAACTTAGCATTGAGGTTACAGGTTCCCTTCTGATGATTCATCCGTGAAAAGCCTCTTTGTGCATCGGTGCTGTGCAGGGAACAGTGCACCTCCAGCAGCTTTAACTACAGCAGTTACTATGGGAAGCGCGTCCATTGTTTTATCACCTTATCAATTTTCAGAGGCAGCAGAGATTACAGGACGGAGCCATTGTGATATGCCCTGAAAGTGTGCTTTATCAGAACAAGTCAGCTTTACTTTTAGATCTGTCAGCAGCATTGGAAAGTCCAGAGTTGCTTAGTGTTTCTCTCTGGTTTCCAAAGTCTTCACCACAGTGGTCTAAAAATCCAGCTGATGTTTGTATTTTCCATTTGTCTGAGCCATAACTGTGACACTGCTGACCACACCAGCTGCTTGACGACACCAAACTCAGTCTTTAAAGTTGATTTAATTGGAACTGAATGCGTCCCTAATCGTCTGCCCTCCGGGAAGCTAAATCAACCCGCTGCATCACACGTTCATCGTGCTACGGAAAACATTCTTGATCACAGCTGTCAACGCAACCTTTAACACCGACTCTCAGGTTTGACATCAATGGACTGGATGGGGAAAATGTAACCAGATTTTTATGCACAGCAACAGTAAGACGAGATTCTTGCTGCAGGAATTCTCCTTGGTTGTAATGTTTTCTTTCTTCTTCTTCTTTTTTTTTTATAAAGCACAGACTCTGTCAAAGAGAAATCAATTTGTCATATAAAAAAAGAAAGAAAAGGAAAGCACGCTTGAACCACTTTGGTAGGATGAAGTCAGTATTCTGCAGCTGTTCTGAGTCCAGTCAGATCAACTGTGAAACATCTACGCCCCCCAGTGGTCGTATCAGGAAACTGCAAGCACTATTGCGGTACACTACTACCAATTGCTAACTCAGAGTTTGTATTGTTTACTTATTCAGTTTTTTTCATCCATCTCAGAAAGATTGAGTGGTCGTAAAATGATACACTACCAGGAGCCTAACATTTAGTGTTGATTGTTCATATGTTAAATGCCTACTTGTATTTAAGATTTTGCACATCATCAACTACTGTTGTTCATTGTAAGATTCTTCAGCTGCAGTCAAGGAAGCCTCTTTGAACTGAATTTTTCAGCAGTTCTTAAAATGTTTGGATTTTTTTTTTCAAATTCAAAATCTTCCCATCATTTTTATAACTCATATTTTTCACCCATAAAATTAAAAGTATAATGAACACAAGGATTTTCTTTTCATTTTTCCAGAAAGCTTTCATGTCCAACATGTACATTTTTTGTAAAAACGATGCTATCTAAATACTATATTATGAAAGCAAGAGAAAACATTTGGCTCAGTTTTGTGGAACCTTTAAAGAAACATTCCCAGAATGTTTTGAATATTTTTTTTTACCTGCACCCTCATATCTGTCTTTTTCTCCTACCACTTACCTTGGGACTATCTAATGGTTCACTTGGTCTTTCAAAAACATAATAAAAACAAGACTTTGTTCCACTGAGACTCTTTCTCCAACAAATCTCGCTTATTCTCTAAATCATCTGTATGTATGGTTGGTTTTGTAAACTTGTATCATAAAAAAAATCTGTTTTCTATGCCCTGAAGGATAAATTCTTGTTTTTTTCCATGCAAATTTAGATATTAAGCCTCAATTATCTTTTGTCAAGCGCCCCAACCTTCTGATGTCCACCCAGTCGACCCAAATTAAATACATCATTTCTCATTAATTTAGGTCTTCCTGAAATTCTCACTATTTGTAGTAAGGGGTTAATAGAGGGTGTTTGTAAAGCAAGCTGAACAACTTCAGTGTGGTTGCAGTAATATCAGACTCCTGCTGCAATAATCCCCCAGGGAAATAAAGGTTGAAAAGACAAAACCTGCAAGTTAATCGATGCAGAAAATACTCAAATAGATCCTTTCCTGAAACTGACTATGCAAATTTTGAACTTTCCTCCACTTCCCTCTCTAGAACAACAAAATAAAGACATGTAAAGCCTAATTGTCTGGTGGCATTTCCCAACTCTCTGTGCAAAAATAGTAGAATACCAGTAGAAGAATCCCAATCATGCAATTCTGCAGAAAAAAATAAATAATAAAAAGACAGGTTTCGCACAGCAGTTTAAATCTGTCAAACATGTTGATTAAAAAGGTTTGTTTAATTTAACAGAAATGATCAGACAAAGGCACAGAATGCATAAACATACAACTGATTGACCACATAGTGCACCGGAGGAAAATATAGAATGTAAACGAGATCATGGAGAAACTTCCTCAAATGTGTCAAAAGAAAAAACAAAAAAAAAAACCAAGAAGAACAAATTTAATCTACAAAAACAAAAAGGTGCAACAAACCGTGACAAAAACTGTACTACTACGGATTTAGAAACATCATCAGTGGTCCTTATACATTTATGTGCTGTCCTTCTTAGACGATGCTCATTAGATAAAACATAAAATATTACATTAGTGATTCCAAAAAGACTGGCTTGTAGTTAATCACAAAACACAGTGACGTTTTCCTCCGAAACTCAAGGCAGTTTATTAAAAAGAACTGCCCTTAGTTGTAAGAAAAAAAAAGCCCCATCTCACAGTATAATCCACCCGCTCCACATCACATTATTAGAAAACAGAGTAATGAAACTGGGTAAGCGCTTAAGACTTTTATAACATAAAAAAAATAAGCAACAAGATGTGTGTTTGTGCCTTTTTGTGCATTTGTGTGTGTGTGTGTGTGTGTGGCTGCACTGGAGAACTGGTGTGTTGTTGTTACCAGGCGACCAGCAAGATAATGCAGCTCCATTGATTTTTGGCCTTTAAGAGAGGAGACAGCTGGTTTTATCAGAGTCCAGCAGTGGGTTAGATGTTTATGGATCTCTCATGTCAGCACTGATGACAACTTCTTTACACGTTTCTTCAGCAATAAACCCCGGTCACTGCTGTGAATCAGTAATGTAAAACGCTCACTCCTTTAAGAATTTAAAAAAAAAAATTAAAAAACAAAAAATAAACAGTGCTCCAAGAAATCAAATATATTGCACATTAAACAACAGTTAAATGAGAGAGATGAACACAACACAAACGGTAAAAGAGACTAAGAATGATGAACAGACGCATTAGCTTTAGTCTGTAGTTTCTCCCTTAAGTGGAAAAGTTCGATATTTGGGAACGCAACAGTCTGGTAGCGTAGCTCTGACTGCAAACGCAACAAAATCTGCAAACCAAGCTTCAAAGTTGAGAGCCCGTGTTTCTACTTCGCATATTTTGGAGAACATGTCTTTTGAGTCTTTCAAATGAGGTTAGCTTAGCAATTTGATGGGATTTTGTTAGCAGAACTTAGCTAAGTAGCTATTAGCACAAGCTAACAAGCAAGTAAGTGCATTTTAAACGTGTCGGCAAACAATATGTTTTTATGTTGGCTTGCTGAATTTGAACAGCAACTCATTTAAGGATCTCAATGTGTTTGTTTAGCTTAGCTGGTTGAGCATTGTGTTTCAAATTTGATACTAAGCTATGTTTAGGTTACCAGCAAGAAGGAAGCAGGTAGGTGTATTTGTGCAAGTTTCCAATTTCGTTTCAAGATAAAAATAAACTATAAATGATCTCTTCCTCCTTTAAACAGCTTATTCAAAAATTTTCAAAGACAGAAGTCTAATTGCTTAGCTAACAAATATTTAAAATAGGTGAAAACGTCTAGTTCAGAAATTCTAAAATAGTTCTAAAATAGTGCTAAAATGCAGACTTTTTCCATATTTTTACAACATCTCCTATGTAACAGTCAAATTAGAAGCTTAATTTAGCAATATTCGTTGCTAAACTCAGCTAACTGCTGACCTGCATAGAGAATTAGAGGTAAGTAGAGGCAAGTGAATATTAGAAATGCCTGGAAACCAAACCCGTCCGAATTTGGTTGTTACAGTTTGTATATTTTAGGGAGCATTTTTTTTTGTCTTAATTGACATGATCAAAATAGCAAACCATGACTAATGTGATGCAAAATTAATCTTACTTGCTGCTAGCGGTGTGTTAGCAGCTGAGAGAAAGCATAAAGGTGTATTTTTAAAGTATTTTCTGAACAAACCTCTAGAAATAGAGGAATTTTGGTTCTAGTTTGCAATTTAGGGTAGAATCTAGTTTGAGTCTGAGAAGGATCCTTGTTGGTGTCTTAATGCTTAAGCTAAGAACTTACCAAAAACAAAGGAAGAGTATTTTTGCCCAACCACTCCTTTAGACCAAAAAGTGACTATTAGTATTAGTAATGTCTTGTTCCTGAGTGTGTGACAATCCGACTGCAACAAAATGGGATGGAATGGGCTGCATTTTTCTTCAGTAAACAAACTTTTCCACCTTGTTTAATTCTGGCTTTGACCTAAAATATTTTGTGAAAATTTGAATGAGAAAGTAGCAAAATTGACTAAAACATAAAAATAGTATTTTGTTTAGCAGAGCTAGACACATTCAAATTCCATTCAAACAAACAAAAAAAGAAATTAAATTTAAGTCGGTCTTTAAAAACGCAAACCTCTAAAAATGACGGCGATCGCGTCTTTTGAAGATTGTACAACCAACCTTCTTAGACACCTATTGCAACTAAAGGTGATTAAGTTAATCAGAGTTTCAGAGCGATCTTCTCGTTGTTAATCGGGCACCAGCAGTCTGTCTATGGCATACTGTAAACGGTCCCAGCTCTTCCAGAACACGGTCAGAAAGCACACGCCCAGCAGCGTCGCGGCCATGTGATACCGGCTCTTCATCAGTGGCGCGGCGAACTTGGCAGCGGTGGAGACGCACACCAGGATGACGGTGATGATGGCCAGCATGATGTTGATGCTCTTCCCCAGTAAGACCCGAGCGTCCGGGCTCTCGAGCTGCACCGTTTGCTGCTGGTGCTGCTGCTGGAGCTCCAGCTTGGAGACGCGAGTCTGACACGACTCCAGGGCCTCCTGAGACACGCAGGGAGAGACGCTGTCAGTCAGAAGGCTTCTCAGTTTGGGTGACGTTCTAATCATCAAATGACTTTATAATTTTTTATTTTATTTTTTTAAACTATGACGTTGGAAGAATATCTGGCCACAAATGTTTGAAATGTAGCATCTCAGTCAAGCTCAGCTAGCAGAAAATAACTGAATGCAACACAGGGCTGTTGTATCTATTAGAGGATTTCTTCAGAGATTGTACAGCAGCAGAACATAAATTTTTGATCTGACTCCCAACAATGTGTTCAAAAAACTTAAAAGGATGATTCAATAAGCATGGAAATAATTCAAACAAATTAAATGTTATAAACAGACACTTATAACTATTGTAAATAAGGAACTGCAAAAGCTTTGAAACTAATGTGAGAAAGTAGTGGATCTTTTAAGGCCTAACTGGGTTAGTTTGGATCTTACCAAATTGATTTGGGTAGTTAGGATTCAAGAAAGCCTAAATGTTTTTAAAACACCGGCTGAGAGAGTGATAAAGAAAAAGGAATATCAGGAAATACAGAAGTCGTCAAAAAATATAAAGTTTAGGGTTATCACTTGAGCTCACTAAATACTTTTTCCAAGTACCTCCATACTGACAAGACAATTAAAATTGCAAAAGGATTTGGACTTTTTCCACTTCCAGGGTTTGTCTCAGAAAAAGGGGGGAAAAATTATTTTCTTTGAAAGTTTGACGTAAGTTTTTCAATCTAACTTTTAACTAGAAAAAAAATAAAATAAAGATGAACATGAAGTCCCTCTTCTTGAGGTTTCGCATCAACCTTCAAAACTAACATGGCCGCCGCGTCTTTTTTTGTTTGTTTTGATTCCTGATTCCCAAAGGCTAAGCTGGATTTAATCTTACATCTAGATCCAAATTATAACTTCAGATTTGACTTCACGTCTTAAGAGCCATCTAAGAGATATCACACTGAACAAAATAAGAGAGTTCTGAAAAATCAGAAAAAGACTGCAATAAATTCTGCGTACTTTTTGCAGGTTCCCGCTTAGATTTAAGCATCATTAAAATGTATTTGACCCGTACGAACCTGTATGTCCCGGGCTCTTTCCTGGGCCTGGTAGGCCACCCGCTCCTCGACGCTGGCCAGCTCCTGCTTCAGATTTGCCATCTCATTTTGATGAAGTTCTGTCAGGTCGTTCAGCTGGTCCTCCAGATGCGCATACCTGCCAATCAGAACGCAGAAATACGGATTGAAGAAACTATTTTTGCTACATTAAAAAAAAATATGCTTGGGAGGAGTTTACGATTCCTCATCTTAAACCCTTCAAGTGCTCAAGTTCTCAATTTTGAATGAATTTATATCATGTACTTCTACAGTGATTGGCCCTTAAATATAGAGCACACAAATGACACGCATAAAGACAGAATGAATATTGGATGAATCCGAAATGATGGGATATGGATTGAAGTCTCTAATTTCATCATCTTCAAACCTGGAAAAATCTTTAAATTAAATCAGGTTCCATATTCATACAAAATTATCCACTCTATAAAGAAACTGTGTCTGTGCCTTTTCACATTTCCCCCCAAAAAACTTGGGTTTATATATATATAAAAAAAAAAAAACTGGAACAAATCAGGTCTGTTGCTGAACTCTGATCAGGAAGCGGTAAACAACTCACCTGTACCTCTCCTCTTGTAGTGTTTGGCTCAGAATACTGTACTCCCTCTTGAACTGCTCTTTAATCTCGTCCATGTCTTCCTCCAGCTGGCTCTGGACCTCTTTTATCTCTCTCACCTCCTCGTAGAACAGCTCCAACCTGCCGTGGCCGTCTCCCCCGGGCTGCTGCCCCTGCCCCACCACGGCTCCGCCCGCACCGTGGTTCCCGTTGCTGTCTGCCGAAATTGAGGAGCATTCGTCGTCGCTGGGATACTTGGCCTTGCTCACCAAAGACGTGCTGCTGCTCAGCACCTTCCCTGCGCCGTCGGACGACGCGTCCAGGTTGCTTTTGAGCTGAGCGATGTTGTCGGCGCTGCCAAACTTGTTCCGGATGAGGTTGGCGAACTCCCTGGGCTTGCTGAAGAAGAAAGGAGGGGAGAGAGAAACGCCGGGCCCGATGGTTTTGATCTTGTCCATGGTCGGGTGGCGCCCGCTGCTGGTCATGTCCCTCAGCTGTCGAGGCGACTCCCTGGGTATGGTGCTGCGTTTGGCCGAGGGCGGCCGGGGCGGCGGGCTTTGGAGGACCTCGCTGTCCTTCATCTTCCGATGGTACTGCTCCAGCTTCTTCTGCATCTGCGCGATGTTCTGTGACGACTTGTTGTTCTTCTTCTCAAACACCTGCTTGATGCGCCCCAGCTGCTGCTTGTCCACGCTGTTCACCAGCTTCAGATACTCCACCACGTTCTCGTCTCTGGCGGCCTTCTCGATCTTCAGCTGCTCCGTGACTTTCAAGATCTTCTGCTGGAGGCTGTCCAGGCAGGAGCGACTCCGGTGGACCTCCGAGACGAGAACCTGGCGGGGGCTCCCATCGTTGAGGTCCAGGTCCAGGTTGTTGTCCGAAGAACCCCGACGCATCGACAGAGGCAAGCCGAGGAAACCGGCCTCCGTATTCCGGTCCTGCAGTGCAAACAAAAAGGAGAAGCTCTATTACGGACTGATGCGCTTACAGAGAAGATGTTCTGCAACTGAAATGTGTCTCATCAGCAAAAGTGTCCATCCAGGAGGAAATGAAAGAACAATCTCATGCGCCGACAGCCCACAGGGTATGGCTATTACTTCATAAATGATGCAATTCTTTGCAGGTTTTGCAACCACACATGGAAAGTCCTGTAAAATCCTTCTGTTTCTAACTTGTATAGAAAAAATAAATAATCTTAATTATACTCTAAGGTTGCACTGATTGCAGTTTTCTGACTCATGATCGATTTTTAAAAAGCCTGACCCAACAACACCAAATTTGTTGTCTGAAAAGTCTCTACGTATTGCAACACAGTCGCCGAGTTGGCAAAAGTGTACCGACTGGTGCTAATTGTACACGGGCAGATGTGACTTGGAGGACGGGTCAGTCAGTCAGTCTTCTTTCAGTGGCTGATTTTCAGACCTTTGCAGAGGTAGATAAGATCGGTTTCTCATGCAAGTATTGGCCAATCGCTGATTTCCCAAAATATCGGCCGGCCGATTTATTGGTGCAACCCATCTTAGGCATCGTTAAATTAAACTTACGGTGCATTCACACCAGCCGCTTTAATCGATCTCTAGATCAATCGTGGCTTCTGATCTTTCACCAAGGAGAAATCCTGCATCTGCTAAAATCTGACGCGACTCCAGTTTTGTTTACAATTTGCGAAAAAGACATGTCCTCATGTCTTCTCTGGAGGTTTTTGTGTCGTTTTCTCCAGTGGTACTTGGCACAGTGCCACCACAGGGAAGGGGATGAACAGGTTTTACAAAAGGTTCAGATAGTTTGACACAATGCAGTATGAAAGTGAACCAAACCAACTGAAAATACAACAAATGTTGCACTTTTGATCCCCAGTCGAACCCAGTCCACCAGGTGTGGAAAGACCCTTAGTACA
The DNA here is from genome assembly GCF_000485575.1 of Poecilia formosa. Lineage (NCBI taxonomy): Eukaryota > Metazoa > Chordata > Actinopteri > Cyprinodontiformes > Poeciliidae > Poecilia > Poecilia formosa. The sequence continues at coordinate 156,957 of NW_006800344.1, forward strand.
TTAAAACACTTTTAAAAGTTAAAAAAATAAAAATAAAAAATAAAATAAATCTCTATCCTGCTAATTGTACATGAATCCCAATGTGCCCAACTGTTCATGTTAAACTTTTAATTTGTGAGTAGGTGCCACTGGTTCCAATGAGTAAGTTTTTATTTTACCGATGCTTCTCTATGTTCTCCAACGCCCTTCAATGCTCGAGTGTGAACCTCCAAATAACATTTGCACGCTATTGCACTGCTGACACTGTGAGACCATCTGGGTGTGTCTGTAATGCTCTTATTTGGCACATCTGCTCCTTTTTACGAGCCAGTGTGTGTAATCCCATTTGTTTATGCTGTAAAACGCAGACGGCATTATTCAGATTGCCTCTATGAAATGTGTTTCAAAGAAGCATGGGCATGTAATGTAGGTCAGTCGTAACGCAACGCAAAAGCCACGGGGCTCAGAAAATCCCTGTCCCAGACGCAGCCTTCCCTCCTTTTACAGTTAATTAGCGTTTCTCCCCACAAGGACTGCACTCACTTTGTCACTGAGTCAAAAGTTCAGTGACCAGAAGAGAACCAAGGCTTCTCGGCTGCTCATTCTGAGGAAGTAAAAGAGCGACGCTAAGAGACATAAGAGTGAGTTTAATAATGACAGGAAACCAAAGGCTGCTTGAAGAAGAGGAAACTGCAGAGAAGAAGTAAAGTTTGACTTTTATTGGGTTTCTGAAATGTGCTTTTGCTTTTCGTAAAGGAGTGGTGGGGAAATTAACTTCCAGCGCAGTGAAACGGCAACAGCGGCTTGGTGTGGCATCTAAAGATCTGAGCACAGGCTCAACGCTGGTGTTATGACAGGAAGTGCAAGCTGTTAAAAACTAAAACAGCAAAGTGTTGTACAACGAGCACCATGGGTGGTACGAAGCTGCGCTAATCCCTGGCAAATATAACGCCGTTATTCAAGCAAATAAACAGATCTCAGCTGAATTAAGAGGCGTTAGGCCCACAATCCTGCTTAGCATTGCAACATCGCCATGGACTGGTCACATACTGCGAGCTTCACATTTGAGCAACGGATCTGCACATTCTGACGTTAACGAACACATGACAGTCATGAGGAAATGAGCGGAGGCTTAGCCCCGAAGTGGATGAATTATAACTAGATGTGTGCTGACACAGACCGAACAAATCCTCAGACTGAAACAGAAAGCTGCTTCCTCACACATCTGGACTGAAGTTTGATCCAGTTATCCATGCAGATTCCAATTACTTGGCAAACTATACTATGAATATTGGCATTTTACACAGACAAAAGCTTTTTTTGACAAAACTGCAAATTTCAGTCCAGTGTTGTCCCTCAGATCTCATGAAATTTTTGGGAGAACTTTAGCTAAATGTTTTCCATAGTCTCTAATAGATATGAACGCAAACAGATTTTTCAGGTGATGTACTTCTGAAATGGCAGCACAAGTTGTCATCATTTCCATTAGTTTTTTATAAACCTGCCCCTGTTTCAATACGTAATATGTTTGGTAATTCAGGAGCCATTTAAGATTTCTCAACTATTATCAAAGAGGTAAACTCAAGGACAAATATTTAAAGTTTTTTAATGTTAGTGTCATGCAGGCATGGGTCGGTAACTGGTATCAAGATTTTAAAAAAATAAATAAATAAACTTGTAGCTTTTCTGGTTTAAATAGAAGCAACCAGATTATGTTTCTCTTAACATTATCATGCTGTACAAATCTCATCTCGGCTCAGAGCTGATGTCAGACTCCTTAGGTTGCACCATGCAGACTCAGCTGTAACTTCTTTATGTGTGCCGGCTGCACAGAGTGGCCAATGTTCATATCTTCAAGCCTGCTGGTGGGCGTGGGGGGGGCATTTCAGCGCCTGTCCTCGTCCCACCCTCCCATCTGCCCTCCTTGGACACAGAACTCTTTTTGTGCGGAGGGAAAAAAAGACACTTTGTCATGTCCCACCTCAGCTGAGTCTCTGACCGAGCTCGATACATATGGATTGACGTGCGTACAGTCCGAGGAGCCCTGTGTCCAATCACAGTCCAGCTCTGTCCAGCGTGCGGCCTGTAGAGATTACCTAAACCACACACACACATACCAAACGCTGCCCTATCGTCAAACTTGTTTGCCATATGAACAAAAGCCTATCTTTATCCTTTAAGAGGAAGTGTGAACCAGGCTGGTATGTTGGTCTCTTGTGCTGCCAAGTGTTTTTGGTTTACAAATGATGAGCACAACAAACTGCCTGTGCAACCCAGCACAAGAGGAAACAAGCTTTTCCTGAAGCACTGGGTCTAAACTTTACCCTTAGGCAACCTATATATCTGGTGCTTACTTTGTAAAAAAATTAACAGCAGCGGTCCGCGCATCTTCTTTGCGAAGGTTCGATCACGTATTTAAAACACGGAGATCGATGCATTGTGTTTGCATTAGTGTATTTACCCTGCAGCCAGAGCACAAGCTCTGAATTTGTGCTGCACAGCTGAGGGCAAGGGCTGCATACTCTGAGAGACAAAAAAAACCCAAGGCTGACTTTGGCAAGACGAGGCCTCATCAACGTAACAGGATTATCACACACAACCCACAGCTTCATTCATGAACCACAACTCACTAGCGAGTATGACATCAGCCGGCTTCCCGGTGAGAGGTTTGATGAAACCGTATTTCAACTGAATGAACCCCTTTCTATTGCCGCTGCTGGATACTAAAGAGTGAAAGTCACTCTGATGGGAATTTGCTCCCCGGATGACTGGCTTGGCTTTAAATGAAGTAGCCTCCCGCTGATGGAAACATCCACATAAATCTGATGCTGCGCTGCCCTACTTTTCACACTTTCTTTACAGAGTTAGAGGCAGCAGGGTGAAAAATGGTCTGTCCAGAAGGGCTGGGGCCACTGATGAAGTAATGAGGAGGAGAACGTCCTCACCAACTCAAATTTATGACTTTTTTAAGACCGTCATGACTGGAATTTAAGGCCTTAGAGGTCACTGACTAACACCAGGTGTTAGTAATGAGGCAAAAATCATTTTGTGTTTTTGAACAATGCAAGGCGCTTGTGCATGTGTCTGAGTTTAAGAAGCCACAGGTTTCAAAAACAATCAAAACTTCCCCTCATTCCATTCATGCGGTTTAAACTTCTAGTAATGTATTACAAAATATGGTAAATGGTTTACTGTGATCATTTGGAGCGTGAATCAATGCCCCTCCTCCACCTGTTGCTATGGGCAGTCAGTAACTCAAACATCAATAATTTGGCGCACATTTAAAAAAATAGTTTAACAAAACTAGTCAGGTATGTTTCTGTGATTCCTTGGCTACCAGAGATCCACCAATCATTTCTTCCAACGACTCTTTTTAAGTTGTTGGAAGAAATGATTGTCACAGGAGCTACAGTATGTTAAAATGCACAGCAGGAAAAACTGGATATTACTTGACATAAACATATCTGAAACAAGAGTTTAAACAAGCTCATGTTCATCATCATGTTAAGAAAATAAACACCACCTGCTATGAAACAGCTAAATAATGACCAGCAGAAAAGCACAATGTTCTGTGCAATTATTTATCTCAGAACTATGAATAACTGCATGGGCTTTAACAATAGTAATCAATGTAAAGGCAATCTTTTGAAATATGTTCCTGAGCAGAAGCCAATAGAAAATGTTAAGACGTCATTAGAACCTCGTGCTAGCTAATTGTAGCATCTCTTCCTCTTGATTTGTAACAACAAATGTCAGGGTTTTTATGTGGGAGGAGGGAGTTCCCTCAGGCTGAAACATGAATTGTATTTCTTTGACATCTACACCCCAGATGTTCACCCACCGCCTGATTCCCAAGTCAAAGGAGATGAAAAACAGATTCGCAGGAGTGGGAAAAACTGAAGCAAGGCAGATAAGCGAGACAAGCTAAGCAGCTCATATCTCAACAATCGCCATCATATATACTGATACACTTCACTCGACTCTCCTTGTGACCTCTGAGTGGCTCTTCCATACCTTAGTCTGGTAAACCCCCCACCCCCTTGTCACTCACAATGCCCTACATATATCAAAGCAAACGTCAAGACGCACTTAAATCCTCTGTGCACAATAAAGATCCATCTGCCTGAGCCTCAATCTTAACACAAGACATACATCCAAATCTGAGCAAAGTCACAGGAGTCGATAAAAATCCTGCAGATGCTGCTTATCTTGCACTGCAGTATGTCCTCCTCCTCCTCCTCCTCCTGGATCAATGATGTAGTTGGTGGTTCAATTTTTCTTGCAAAAGCAGCTGCAGCATTGTAAAATACGACCAGAGCGTATTGGTCTAGCTCTGAACCAGAGCAGGGCTGAGAGCTTACAAATTATTTAAGACAGACTGGTATGCAGAGGGTGTTTCACTGAAAAACTGGTAGGACAAATATTGGTCCAGGTTAGCAGAGCGCATAGCAACCTCCTTGCTCACCCCGCTTTCCCTCCCCTCCGTTCAGAACATTAAAAGAACCAGACATTTTCGTATGCAAACAGGCTGCACTCTCTGTTCCCTCGATGAGGAAGTTATGCTTCTGTCTGCGCACAGTCGTAGCTGTATTCTCTGGAAACCACCAGGTCGGGTCTCCGGAACAGGTGTCGGCGGTGACCCGAAGCCGTCTGATCTGCCTAACAAGACCCTTATGTGTGGCACATGAAGGGGGCACCTATTAGGCCAGGCCTCTGGTAGAGGGCAGTCCACATGAGCATGAAAGGGGAATGGAGCTGGCACGCTCACGGAGACGGAACAAACCCGTCCCTTCAGCGGAGAACAGAACCGCAGAGGGGAAGAAGCCTCCGCAGCTTATTGGTATTCCCTCCAGCTGATCCTCATGGATACAGACTCACACAGAGAGACGGAGCGAGGACCAAAGACAAAAGAGAAAGAGAGAGGGAGAGAGAGCAACAAGGGGCACATCTTTCATTTTAGTCCAAAAGCTGACCCCAACATCTCCTCCTCCCAACTGCGTCCCACAGCTGCCTGTGTAGTCCAAACTTTGAATTCTTTCATCAGCATGAAGCCAAACAACAACCCTCATTCAAAGCAAAATAAATAAATAAGCAACAAGGTTTCCTGAATGAAACATCCCTATGAGATCAGGGGATTTAATCGCTTTAGGGCACATTCACTATTATCTCATAGAGACGAGCCGGTCCGGGACTAAATCAATAACCCATTAACACTACCAGTGTCTGCTTGCTGTGTATCGAGTGGGATCTAATTACAGTAAATATGCTGGTGTTAGTCAGTGTAATGATTCAAAAATGGGATGAATAATGGAGCCGGTGATACATCAAGGCTGCTGAGGGCTTAAAGCGCCTAATTAACCATGAAAAATCTAACGGGCCCGCCTATCCTGAGAAAGGTTTGGAGCATTGTTTCAGAAAGACGTTAACGTGTGTCCTCGACCTGATGTAGAAGAGGAGTTAGAAACCACATCATGACTCATGGCGTGACCTCTGACCTACTAAATCTGCTGAAAAACAGGTTTTTGAGGAACAAACCTAGAGTGTCATCGGCAGCAAGCAGAATGTGAGAAAGAGATAACTAAGTAGATAGGCAAGCAAATGTTTTGCTCTATTATTTTTAAATTGTTGATATTTCCACAATGCCATCTGGTCGTTTAAAAAGATAGTTCAGATTTCTATTTTATTTTATTTTGTGTGTGTGTCTCTATGAGTCTCTGATAAAAGGTCATGAGTAGTTTATTATCTTATCTTTTCATCTTGTAGAGCACAGTGAACTGCCTTGTGGCTGAAATGTGCTACACATAAGAAACAGATCTTTCTGCACATAATTTACTGGAACATGTCATGACCCAATTTATCAACCAGTCATATCAAAACAGAGAGAACGCAAGCTAATGCTAGGTTAGCCTCTCGGAAAAGTTAGCTCTGCTGTCATTTTAAGTTGGACTGCTGTGGTTCTTTCTCAGGAAAGGCAAAAGAAAAGGCTAAAGTGTCTGGAGCCGTCTAAGGCAGTATGGAACAAAGTAATGTAGCAAGATACCCCTTCCCAAACCTGTTTCTGACCAGACACAGTCAGGTGGCAGAATATAAGCTACCACATTTTCCCCTCAATTGCAACAAAGACAAATCTGCCTATTTGTAAAAATAATTTCAGACATAAAAAAAAAAAACACAGAGCAGCACCAAGTTTCAAAACTATACTTAGCTAGCTATGAACAGCATCTCTGTCCGCAGCTAATATAAGCTTTGCGATGCTCAAGTTGTTATAAAGAGCAGTATGGCTAAAATATAGAGTAATAATAATAATATTCTTTGCATTACCACTAAATTCTGCAGCAGTCTGATCTATATTTTGTTTTAAGTAACTGAATTAAAATCAAACAAATAAGTGTCATACAAAGCATTCTGTACCTGTATTAATTAATAATTGTTGGTTAATACCCTATAATTGCTGGTATTCTGCTGTTACAAAGGGCCGGGCCTCTTGGACCTAGTTCCAGCCACACCAACAACTTAATCTGGATTCATAATAAATGAAGACGCGTTTTCTACAGCAGGTAAGATATTTACTGCTTATAAATGTTGGACAGAAGCCCTCTTCAGAAATCCCGAGCGATCATTTTAAGTGTGAAGGTGTCAAACTTAAAATGAAAACACTTCACGATTTAATCAGAGTTTTTCCATGTTTTGCAACGAGGTTCCTTATTAATATTTTTCAACCAAGCCCAAAAGACTGGTGTGGCTCCTGACGGTGACTCAGATCAGGTGTCAGGGTTGGTTCAGCTGCAGGTGGAGACTTCCTTGTAATTCAAGAGTCCCATATGCTCTCCTCTCTCTGCGTCCCGGCCACCTGGAAAACCTGCTTCACGTCATGCTTTAACTGATCACACCGAAATATGAGGAAACTTCTGAACTTGTCAAACATTGCTACCAGGAAATGTTTCAGAGAAGCAAGCCCCGTTTCTGTGGGACTTTCTGTATTCAAATGTGAGGTATCTTAAAAAAAAAAAAAAAGATTGAGCTATTAATTGTGCAGATTATTGCTTTTTTTTTTCTTTTTAAAGAAAAGTGAAGTGGGGAAGAAAAGGGAGACAAACTGGAAACTTTACTTATAAATATATACTGGAAGTGTGTCTATTTAAAAGAAGATTTCCCAATTTGTGGGTAATTAGAGTGTTTAAAATATCAAAACACCAACTTATACCACACATATTCACAAATTTACCATTACAGTAGTAATGGCACTTTGCAGTACTACCTAGTCTATAAGACGACTATATAATAAATAAAAGTTGTTGGTTTTTCTGAGAAAAAAGGAAATATATGTTTAAGGAACTGCTCAAATCACGTCTTTGATGTCTCCTTATTGTTTCATATCCGACTTATTAGGCTGAGAAAAGCGAGTGAATTATTAGACCAAACGTTTCATACCAGCCAGACATCGATTCGCACCCAGCTTGGGGATTCATAGTGCCTGCTTAGACAACCTCTGATTTGAAATAACGTCCTTTATTCTATTCATGTCCACCATAATGAGATTTGGTCAAATATGGTGCCAATAAATATTTTCTACAAGCAGAATGTTGTCAAATGAAATAATAATAAATGATGAACTTGACAAACAGTTATGCAGCTGGTTCAAAAACCTTTCCATGTTATTGGAAAAATAATTATATTATTGGGTTCTTTACATTAAAAATTTTTATATTACAATATGTTTTACTACGTGGTGTACTAAATTGGCGAGGTGGCCTGGAGAATTCATTTCTTTCTTTTCTTTTTTTATTTTATCAACATGACTGGACACTTCGAGATTAGTGGGGAAGGAGATAAGAGGCTAATTAAAAAACAACCTGAAACTGACTCACCGAGTGACCACAAAAAACAGAAACCTTCATAATCCAGTGCAACACTTTGTAATTACATTACTCAACTCTTTTAGTTTCTGTTCAGACGACTGATTTTGTGATGCTTATGACTCAGGTTTATTGTGTTAGCACAGATTGACCCACTGTTGAGTTGAATTGCATTTGGTGAAACTAAAATGAGCCTGGACACAAACAGCAGCTACATTTGATGCTCATCATTTATTAAAAAGTGAAAAAAAAAAAAATCTAGGAAAATTACCAGATGTAAATGCAATATGGGACTGATGTGAAAGGAAGATATAGGGATAGGGTTTTTTTTTTTCTACGTTTGACATAAATAATAAAAACGCATAAGGAAAATAATGAACTTCATTAATCATTTGGACAGCTTCTTGTCATGGCCATATATCCGCCCCGGCCCCCCCACCTCCTCTCAGCATTTTGCTCGCAGACACCCACAGGCTTCATGTTCTACCACATCTTCTGCATCCATTATATCCGCCCAAATGCATAACCGGGTTACTTGAAGCTCTTTGTTTGGAGAAACTGTGGAGCTTTAAAGCGGCGCAGCTGTTAGCCCCACATGACGGAGAGCCGAACGGACAACAATGCAGCGCTGGTACCGCGTGGGTAGAAGAAGCTCGGTTCTGACACACCGCAACCAGCTGAAAGAAAAGCCAGGGCAGAGAAACTCGCTCTGATATTACTCACCATCCGGCTGCTGAGGTATTTCTCCTCCTCAGACAAACTTCGCACGGACACGCTTACTCCGCTTACCCCGGGCATAATAACCTCCCATCTGGAGCCGGAGAGGCGCTTACTGGGGGCTTCAGTTCGGTACTGGGACCAGTTTCCAACTCACACAGTCTGAGGTCCGAAGACTCATGTTCAACCCGTTTAGCGCCGTTTTTTTTGTTGTTTTTTTTGGCTCTCGGTGTGTCCCACGGTCCGCACACGGAGACTGTACTCTTGAATACAACAACTGTGTGTGAAGGTAACTCCGCCTGTTCTTCTCTGCAGAGAGGAGGGAGGGACAGAGGAGGACTTAACCCTTTCAGCGTGCCTGCCTGTCAGTGGTAGATTAAAAAAACCAGTTGAGCAAAAAAAAAAAGCAAAGTACAGCGCCTTGCGAAAGTATTTACACTCCTCCTCCCCATAACTTTAATCCTCTTTTGGTAACAAAATTCAGCATATTTCATCGGGGTTTAATGTGATAGAGCGAAGCAGTCCATAATTATGAAGATTAAGTTTTCGTACACAGCAGACCATATGTTACATCTTTAACCTAACAATTTCTGAACATAAGATTCCCTGTGTATGTAGGGCAGCCTGTTCTCCCCTTGCAGAAAAGGTGGTAACCTGTCAGTATGTCAACAATTACAGACCAATCTCTAAATTTTGCGTACTTTCCCAAAGTTCTGGCAAAACTGGTCAGGGAACAGTTGAAAATGTTTTTAGATTTACTCTCACAGCACTTAAAGTGGTGAAGGACGTTGTAAGATGCCCTAGATGGCCGAAAAATATTGTGCGGCTTTTTGTTGTTGTTGTTGTTTTGTTCTTTTGACTCACCCAATGGCATTGATACTGCTGATCATACCATCTCGCTAAATCGACTACAAGATTGGGCAATCTGTTCAGGCTGTAGACTTCTATCTACTATCTGGTAGAACATTGCATCCAAGCTTTCGGGTATCTTTTCTTCCTCCTTTCTGCTTTAAAGGGAGTTCCTCCAGGCTCCTTATTAGGGCCATTGTACACAATTCATGTGAACAATCTATGCGATAACTTGCCTGATGCTAAGTCCTACCAGGTGACATGGTTATTTATTGTCTGTCTTCTTCGGGTTTTCAATCACTAAAACGTCTGCAACCTGCATTTGACTCTGCACAGCTATGTCTTACTAAGCCTAAGCAAATTATTTAATGAAAAAGTAGCAAGAAGATAGACACCGTTGAAACATTTACACTAAACTAATACTAAAATATGCTTAGTTATACACTAGAACTATTTATTACTTTTTGTTTTTGAACAAAAAAGTATAGTTGTTTTGGAATAAGAATGAATACTAGCTGGGTGAGTATTTTCCATTCTGTACTCAGTCATGTGTGATGGCTGTCATTCAGTCTTTCTCTGCCATGACATGTCTTTTTGAAGATATGCCCTTATCAATAATGCTGGTAGTCAGGCAGAGGCTGGTTTCCGAGGGCTCCTTATCGGGGAAAATAAGAAGTATGAAAGCAGCAGCAGCAGCAGCATCGAAGAGTAAGCACCAAGTTAAACCTGCTGCTAAAGTTCACCAACTGATCTAATCGTGGGATATAATTTTAATGTGAAGATTCAAAAACATCTAATTCACTTGGTAGCAGAAAATAAAGCCTTGAGATTGTTCCCTCCTTGTTCATCGAGTGGTAATTGGAGACAGTTTAATTATGTTTTTGTACGTAATCTCTGGCTTGACGGGGATGTCCAAATATAAAGCATGATGACCGAGCTGAAGTAGCCACAATATCTGATTTGGATCTGCGAATGTTCAAAATGAGGAACGATAAATGCTGAAAAAATGCTTAACATGTCAGCAGATGCATATGCATGACAGGAAGTGTGCTTCAGATGCCTAATGTGTATCATAAAGAGAAAGAAGTTTAATAAAAAAAAAAAAAAACTCTTTGGTCTTGGCTTTTCCAACTGGTTTTTAAACTATATTTGACCATTAGTGAATTTTGTTTGAGTTGGCTTATTTTTTTGTCACACAAAACTCAAATCACTGAACAATTTTTTTTTTTTTACAAAGAAAACACAAAGAAAGGCCCGGCAGTCTTGCCATTTGGCAGAAATGATCTTGTTCTTGTGGCACAGAACAAGATGAAGTCTGTAAGAAGGAAGAAACACGTTTTTCACACCAGTGTATTGTTGTTTATTTCTGTCATCAGTGCTGTTAGGTTGTTTCGCAACACACCTCCCATTGGGAACAATCCTACTGGTCTTTCACTCAGATTCACGTAACTTGGAATGAGCTTATCCATCCTGCATGAAACGCAAAAGCCTGAGTTGCATCACAAAATCCCAGACCCCTTCAATGAGGGGCTTTGTCATTCTGAGCTGTTGGGAGCGATTACGAAGCAGCCAGAGCGTTTTCGTAGCCGTGTCCACGCCAAGACCGTGGCTCTCAGGTTCACTCTCATCCCTGGCTTCTACTTAAGGATATTTGTTATATTCACTCTGATTTACATGTGCGTGTGTGCCTGCAATGCACAAGTGGAACGCAATTTTGTGAAAAGATCGGAAGCGGATTAAAACAAGATGTGCTCTGAATTATTGTGAAGTTATTAGAAGTGAAGATTTCAAACGCATAATGATGGAGTAAAAAGCATCCAAAAACAAGACTAGTAGTTATTAATTCATTATATTTGCTTGCTCCAAAACATTGTGAGTGGGTGTTTAGTGACAAATCTGTCATGGCAGGGTCTGCTCATTTTCCTGCTCCCGGCGTAAAAGAGATGCTGAGCAAATATATAGTTTTTTTTTATTTTTATTTTTTTATGGAAAAACATTAACTAGTAGTTTGGAAATTAAACTTTAAAAAATGTACAACATCTCAAAATATCAAAAGAGAACAACCATTTGTTAGTTAATGTATCATATTCAATGGTTTGACTGGCTTTATAGATTTATTTTACTATTTACGATTGCTTTCCGTCAAGTCAAACCTTTTTTGTTTATGTTCACTACACAGCAAGTTTTTATGTTGTAATCTTGTGCAGCATATTTATACATTTTTAACTCTGTGATGTTTCGTGTGAATATGTCTCGATGCTGCTGCTACATTTAGATTTCCCCACTGTGGGACAATAGATTAAATGAAACAGGACCAGTTCCACCAACCAGTCTCACCAGTCGCCCTGAAAGACGACTGTTGACAGGACAACAGTTGGTTTGTTCACTGCCACAAATCTGGTGTTTCAGAAAAGTAGCAAGAGGAAAGCCGCCGCTGAGAGAAAAATAAAAGGAAGTAACCATTTACGGTTTGCCATCTGCCATGTAGAAACACAGCAAATATGCAGTCAGAAATGACTAAAATGTGGCTTTTTAGGCAACAGGCAAAACACTAACTATGGACAAACACTGAACGCGCTATCAGTTAAACCTTTTGGTGCTCCAGCAGTAGCAAGAGTTAACGGGAAGGCAGATGGAGCTAACAAGGCAGTTGTGGAAGAAGACCTGTTGAAAACTGAGGTTAAAAGAAGCTCTTCATCCAGTCAGATGGAGCCCGATTTGTTTTCTGAAGAAGAATATGACGAGATTTCTGATCTCTGGATGCACAAAATAAGCAGAAACAAAGCAGCTTTTTTTTTTCTTCTAAGGGTGTAACTTCAGAATAAAACAGGTTAGCAAACTGTCGCCCCATGACACAAACGTGCAAGAAACATTATTTTTTTTAATGAATTTGTAACTCACGTTATGTAATATTCCACTTCATTATCATGTATTACTTTGTCTGTTGTATCATTTCTATAAAGTACATTGAGATTTGTGATTGTAACATAATACGTGTGGAGGTGTAAAAGTACTTTAGTATCATCTCACATCCAAAAAACATGTACGGTGAAGTGGGATAAAGTATTTTTTTATATAAAGACTTTAAATGGATGGTACTCTATTATATCTCAATTTTTCTCATTTCAATAAAAAAAATGGGGAAGATTGAGAGCAACTAGAAGTCTTATAATAATCATTCACACATTTAGCAACAGAATTTGGACGAGGGAGACCATGGCCACCCTTTAAATAGCGACGCCCCTGCTTGGGAGAGAACAGCTTAATGGTTCATACAGGGTAACCCATAAGAAGCTAATAGATAGAGCTCACTATGGCGTCCTAAAAACGGCGCTGGAAATCTTATTTTTCATCTTTTATCACCGACACTACAGTATTAAGTAGCTGGATGTCTTTTCAGGGTGATTAAAGCAAGGAGGAGCTCGCAGACACCGCTCTCTGCTGAGTCCCAATGAAATATTCATCAGCTAATAACACTCCCTGAAAGTCTAGCCCACTCTGCAGCGCCCAGCAGCAACTTACTCACAATAAGTCAATGGGACAGGATAGAGATTTGGCATTATTAATTCAGAACGAGCATGTAAACAATCTACTGTTTACAGGAGAGGCGAGTTCAGAGAATCAGGACGAAGCTTTTTCTTTCTTTTTCTTTTTTTTTTTTTGCTTAGTTCCTATGCAAGTCTGTTCATTTTGCTTCTTGGAAGCGAGAAAAAAAGTCGTCAGGAGGCGGTGTGCTTCCAACAGCGCACAAAACTCCGGAATAATTTTGATTAGTTAATTGAGTTGGTTGATATCTGTCTGCAAACATGTTTACTTTACCATGAATGCAAAACGCTTCTTTCAAAGCTTGCAAGCGAAATGATTTATTGGCATTCATTACGTTCTCAATTCAAAGCGTGTAAACTCTTCCGTCATGGCCTGTTTAAAGTGCTCTTCTCATTTTAGCACAGGATTTGTTCTTCTCAGAGTTACAGTGATGGGAGAGAAGTTTAATTACGTCATCATCATGGATGTCGTCCATTTTGGTTATTTGATCAATTTTTTTCCAGGAATTCCTACTTACTAAAACAAGAGTTAAGTGGAAGTATCTCAGCTTTCACAGAATTCACTTACATTTAAACCCATTTAAAGGGCAACTTTAACAACTACCAAGTTCCTGGAAACTAGAATTTAACCTTGATTGTGAAACAACTAAAAAAAAAAAAAAGACTGAAAGATGTTTTTATTTTCAAATGACACGACCATCTTTATGCATCAACATTTCCTTGTCCAAAATGACAGAATACACAAATTACCAAATGTTGACTGTATAGCTTTTTTTTGGTGCATTTCATATATAAATATATGTACAGTTACTTCAGATCCACATGATGCTAAGATGCTGCTAATCCGTTGGATTAGCAAACTAGTGAGCCATAAAGGTAATAAATAACCTTTGATGAGAAGATCTCACAAATTTATTTCACATTTTCTTTTGTCGTAACCACCCTAACATAAAAAAAACAGCATGGCCATGTTGGAGAAGTAATGAATAAAAAAAACAAAACAAAAACAAACCATGCTGCTTCAATCAAAATACAAATGAGTTTTTCAGAAAAACAAAGGCGTAAAGGGTACAAAGCATAAAATACTATACAGTAAAAAGCTAAATCTGCTGTGCAGGTTTTAAGAATTTAATTCTCAGAGTCTCTGCAGGTTGTCCGATTAGCGAGCTGAGCCCAGCTGACGGCGTATGGAGAAGAGAAGCTAAGAGAGAAAACAAAACTGAAAACGGATAACGAGCCATGAATCTAGTTTGTTATACTCATTCAAAAACCGGTTTGATGAGTTCTCTAAATGCTTTGTTTGCCAACCTTTTGCAATCCAAATGTTGACTTTTATTTTTTCTTTATTAAATGGCACCGTTTGTCAGACGCCAGAGCCCGCTTGGCTGTTATAATCAGTGGATTCCATCTTGAGGATGTAAGGGATGATGCTGTCAATCTGCACGTTGCCGATGAGCCCGGCGAAAAACAGCTCCTCCGTGACAGCTGCGCTTATTAGCCTGAGGGCCGGAAGACGCAGCAACAGCTTGGATAACCTGGGAGTAATGAGGCAGAAAGGAGACATGGATCTAAAAAACACATGAAGCAAGCACATCTGGGACAACATCATCAATCTGTCCCACTTTAAAACAGGCCTGGCAGCTTCGCGGAAGTACAAACCGATAAGAGTCCTCGGGGTACGTCCTCGTAACGTAGTCCTGCAGCTCCATGTACGCTTTTTCCTGGAACATCTCAATCTGCGGGATGTTATCTATGCCGGGGTGATCTAGCACAAAAACAACGCGTAAGAAAAAAGGAACGTACTGAACATGCTTTATTAAAAACGCAGATAAAAAGAAGAAAACAAAAAACTTGATTTCACACACCAGGGCTGAAGAGAACAATAGCTTTGAGGTAGGCATATTCATAGGAGTCGGGGGACAGCTTGGACATGCTGTTGCAGAACTCCTGCATCCTCCAGATGTGCTCCATTACCACTTTTCCTCTCTCTGGGGACAGCTTTTCTAAATACGAGACAAAACAGACAACTGTGTTAAAAAAGAAGAAAAAAAAGAACTAAAACTCAGCACAATCAAATGACTTCCCGTTTCAGACATCTGACTCCGTTAATGGATGCTTGCAGCCACTCGCAGAGCCCTCCTACCTTCCTGTAAGCTGGTCTGCAGATGGTTGATAATGGCACTTAGAATGGTACCAACATTCATAATGTTGGAGCACTGTGCCAGGCCCAGGGCAAAAAGTTCATTCCAGCAGGCTTTCATCAAGTTAATGTCATTGTCTTGACCACTGCAAAAGAAGAAGTCACAGACTTATGCTTAATAAAGTGTGAGCAGAGAAGAAGAGTCTGATGCATTTTATTAGGATTTATGTGTTTTCCTGAGTTGATGCACTTCATGGAGCGAAGGTTTAATATTCCTTCAAGAGTAGCCACGGACAGTGTTTCTATGTGAACATCTTCCTGTTCATAGGGAATTATTCACATATTTTATTCTTTCCATCTTTTATCTTTCCGGTCAGCAACCTAAGAGGTTCCTGTATTGTTGTATTTTATAAATATGTCTAAGTTTATTCATACTGGAAAAACACGTTGCTGTTTACTCAGTCAGTATTTAATACAGCTGACACAAAAATAATGTTAAAATATGTTTTCTTTTTTTGTCATCTTATAAAAATGTAGCCCTTTATGTTCTGGAAAGACGGCCGGCCCGCTTGATACAACAGAAAAGTCAGGTTATTAAGAAAATGGCAGCTTATCAATTAATCATTAATCGGCTGATAAGATCAATCAACTTTAGATTAATGCAATCAACAACTTCCTTCCACGTAGCATAATGCTGCCACAACCATGTTTTACAATAGATGGCTGTGCAACAATATTATGTTGGCCTCACACCGCATTGCAGACTGAGACCAAACCGTTTAATTTTGCTCTCTCTTTACACAGATGGACCCGATTCACCAAGTGGGTGACTGTGACACAAAATCCTAATAAAATACACTGAAATTTGAACAAATTAGGGCCAAATCGAAACAATTCATCACTAAAACATAAGACATCGTCTTACCCTAAGGCTTGAAAGGCAGGTATGGAGCGTGCCCAGTGCATAGAGAGAAAAAGTAGCCGGGACGCAGACTCACAGATGTAGTTGACATTGAGGTACTCTGGTACTGGCAAAGGCATCATAAGCTGGGGAGAAATCATTTTGAAGCGTAAAGGGGGAAAACACAACGACATTGTGCATCTTAAAAGCATAAAAAAAATTAAAAAAAAAACTGGAGTGAATTTGTGTTGACACGAGCAGAAGCTTCAGTGCAACAGTTCTGCTTTTACCTTGAAAGGGATGTGGCTCTCAGAAAGCAGAGGCCCATCCAGCTCCACCACCGGACCCGACTGGTCCCCCGACATCAGCTGCATGGTGGTCTCTAAAGATTCTCCGGCCGAGCCGTCGTCAGAGTGTAGGACTTTGGCCAACGTGTCGAAAGCTCTGGGCATAAAAACAAAATAAAATAAATACAAGAATAGGCAGACGTTAAAAAGATAAATGTTTGTTTCTTATGTTTAGCTTAAAGAAAGCATGTCATATATTATTTATCATATATATAAAAAAAAAAGGCTCTGGAATAAACACCCCAATACAAGAAGGAACCTTTTGGGTAAAGCTAATAAGATTCATATAACTGGAGTCAGAAACCACATGGCCCTGGAAGAAATTAAATTAAAGCATCAAGAGCAAAAATAAAATAAAAACAGGCCCTGGGTTTCACTCCGGACGAATGCAGTCATTACATTCAGTCACACGAACAACGACAACAAGCATCAAAGGCATCTAACTCTCACCTGGTGATGTCACTCGCACTATGATCTTCGACTTTGACGTCCGTCATGGAGCCGTCGCCGTTGCTAAGCGTTTCGGCTCCCATCGCGTCGTTCCCGCCGTCGCTCAGCTCCCTGGTCTTGTTGAGGTGGGCGAGTGATGTCACCACGTTCGCCAAAGTACCAAGGTCCCCTTGAGATAGATCATCCTGTCGAGAAGAGAGACTCTTCGACTATTTTTCTACATAGATGTTTAATAAATGAGAAGCTACCTAGGAATCTACTACACATATTTCCAGGGTACCCAAAAATTGCACTCAAGTAAGAGTGGCGCTACTTCAATATATTTTTTGCTCAAGTAAAAATAAAAAGTAGCCGTCCAAGAAATGACAGAAGAGTAAAAAAGTATTTGGTAAAAAGACGACTCAGTACGTCGTCAGAAGAACCAAAATGTAGCGTAGATATTTCTGGTGTATTAAAGACCAAAATGAAAACAATTCATGTAGATAACATAATTACAAAATAACAAAATCAGGCAAAAGAACCATATTTCCACATTCATTTCTTTCAATAAAACAAACCCATTCATGCCAGTAACTCAAACATATTAAACACTGAATTCTACCTTATCAGGGGATGCTGGAATCAGGATGGTGTTTTCCAGTTTAGGGAAGGGCTGCTGGATGTTGAGCAACATGCTAGACTCAAGCAAACTCGTGGATCTGAAAGTAGACGTTGATTATTGTTATTATTAGACAACCATATTGAATAAATTCAACTATATCAGGGATTCCCCCCCAGAGTATTATAAGCCTGGCGGGCCACCAGGCTTTACATGACCCCCCACCGGGCTAAGCGTTGTTTACTTATTTATTTTAACACCAGTAACAGTGATAGCAAAGACGGGTTTTACGCTAGATTTATACATAATAATGCATTATTAATCTTTAGCAGACAATTATCTATTTAAAAACAGATAATGGTATTTGGTTCTACATACAAAACCTGCAGAAATACTAGCTTTATTTAGTGCACCGCTATATTTTCTTTATTGATGTTTTATTTTAAAAAAATTCTGTAAATTTTTCCACATTATTTGAACACCACAACACAGTGGCCACTGGTAGACTTCCCAAGCACCTTATCACCAGGCTTAACTAGTTTGCTGGGGGAAACCCTGTATATCAACTTTTTAAAATACCAAAAACATTTTAAAAACTCAGCCGTTGCATTTTAAAATCATATTTGCTTAGAAATGTAAAATAGTCCATGTCTGATATCCAGTTATTAAAGTCAAATTGAGTAATAAGAAGCCACTGCTGCTTAATAGTTGGGTTACATTCTGCTACTATTGTATTTAAATAGCTAAAAATAAACATGAAAAAGGATGTTTTTAAATACGTTTAAAAACATGTTTTAGACATATTTAAACTATTTTACTTCTGTGTGCTATTCTGCTATAAATATGCAAACAGAACATCTATTGTTTGACATCAACACTACATGTATAGTTCAATGTCAACTGGACATATCATTACTGTGGTATCTTGGGGTGAATGTTATGTACCGAGCGGTTTCCTTCTCAGATACAAAAGTGGGCGTGGCAGCCAGAGGACTGCAAAGGTTCTTCCGGATGTAGATCTTTTCCGTGGAGGCCGCACAATTCAACGATTTCTCTCTGGTGGCGACTTCGACGGGCTTCCGTTCGCACTGCACAGCTGGAAGACGACACAGTTCCCGACGGTAAGGCGCTTGAATCCTTGCCGACACGTTATCAAAGGTGAATAAGTAGTTAAAAAGGTTCTCTTACAATCCTGCTTCATGCCCAAAGCTATACAGCGCTGTAGTCGGCAGTACTGGCAGCGGTTTCGGTGTAGTTTGTTAATGGCACATTCTCCCGATCCCCTGCAGGTATACACCAGGTTCTTTCTAATGCTACGTTTGAAGAAGCCCTTGCATCCCTCGCAGCTGACGGCTCCATAGTGACGCCCTGAGAGAGAAGGAAATGTTACAGCTTGCTACAAACACACACAACACTGGCTTAACGTTCAGAAAAATACTGTCAGTAGTTGAGTAAAGTGTTATTTCTACCTGACGCCTTGTCCCCACAGACAACACAGTACTCCACCACAGGCTTGACGATAGACTGGTCCGAGCCGTCAGTCACAAACTGACAAGCACAACACGACGGGATGATTTAAGACAATAAACACTGCGGTAGGTTTAGGCTGACTAAACAGACCTATGATTCAGTCATATGCTCTTCCAGAGGCTTGTTTATGGAAACAGAATCGGGGACGAAGTCGACATGCTTTGGACCGTTACCTGAATCTGCTGTCCTGCCAGTTCGGGGGCGGCAAAAAGCAGCTGGTTGACCCCGGAGCCGTCCGAAGAGGCGAGGATCACCTTGTTAGGAGAGCCTTCCTGCTTGGCCAGAATCACCTTCCCGCCAGGGGAATAGTCGGCGTTCGCCAAGATGAACTGTTGCTTCCCGGGGGAGGACGGCTCAAGTGCTGTGACAATTTGGATCTTCTGTCCGGTCTGCTGATCAGTTACGATCTATCAGAGGAAATAACATAGAAAGTGTAAGCAGAGTATCTACGTTTTATTTTTGTTTTTTGCAGCTAGAGCACACATTGATATGAATTGTCCAAAGGGCAGAGAGGCCTCTCATTCACCTGGATTCGATGTCCTAAAGCCATGCTGTTGTCTGTTGACACAAGCTGAATCTTGTGAGTCTGTCCATCCATTCTAATACTGCGCACACCTTCATCCGCCGCTCCTCACATCAGTGCCCCATGAGGCATGCACACCTGTACGGCAGAAATCATCACAGTAAGAGACCAGTCATTTTGAAGTCCTATTATTTATTTTGGTAAATAATGACATTCATACAACATATGCAGATTTGTGTTACTGGGGCCCGGGGGAAACAGGCTTTTCAAGGTACAAATATTTTTATAATAACCTGATTAAGACTTCAATTTCCCATGGCTTTAAAATTGTATTGATATGTTGTAAAACTGGGTTTATTATGAGCTATGAGCCATAATCACTGAAATCAGCAAATAACCTTTGCAATAGATATATACACTTTATTGACATTCTAACTTATTGATGCCCAGCAACAAGAAACAATAGATCCTGACATAAAGCAGCATGATTATCCAAAACAATGAAAGCACTCTCAGCGAAAATAGATTCTGGTTGCGTTACAATCAGACTTTACCTCCACCTTTATATGTTGTTAGCATCTCATTCTCTCCCCTCTACATGGTGCATGCAACACGCTAAAGCATCGATCCGACTTGTATATATGTGATTAAGCGTACACTTGTGTCAGTTCATTCGAAATTGCCTGGGTCGGAAAGTATAAACAACCACTTGGTTTATTATGTTGGATGTCAAGGCGTGTTAGTAATGTGGAGCCTGCGGGAAAGCAACCAAGCTACCGTTAGCCAAAACCCCGCAAAAACCGCTAAAGAGCTGTATCCGGTGATATCAAATGAGTGGTAAAAACACTATATTTACACATGCCACTGACAGCCGGCTACTTAAAATCTATACGGAAGATAAAGGTATTTCTTTTCCTGTCGGTGAAAGGTCAACATTGAAGGGTTAAAGAACACTAGGGTTCAAGGCCCGAGATGCCAACAGAGATAGTTCCGTTTTCGACAACCGGCCAAAATTCGTTTTGGGAGGCTTTGGATCTTCACCCATATCATCTAAATAACAAGACAACTGACAGGTTGACACCGCTAACTGTTTATATGACGATTTCCTGCAATATGGATGCCTTTATTTAGGAATCTATGGAGCAGCGCTAGCACCGAAGGTAGCAGTAGCTCTGTTAGCTGACGCTGCTAAGCTAACTAGCTGTCACCTTTTATTAACATTACCTTCGCTCAGCGTCTCTTAAAGTCCACCTACTGGTGCATGAGGCTAGTAAAAAAGCATGACTTTGTAGGAGCATAGACATACCAGACCTCAGTGTAGCTCCAGACTATGACAAGCTATGTTAGCTGGTTGTTAGCTAGTAGCTAATGGCAACTTCCTTCCTGCTTCTCCAACAGCGCGATACTCTCTCATGAGTCTCGCGTACTTTCGCAGTAACGAATGTCTCTTACCTTTTGAAAATCCGATATGTAATAAAATGTATTGCTTTCAATGCAATAATATTGGAAGTGTTTTCTGCAGTTGTCGAGAGGGTCAGAGTTCGTGACCTTTTTCATCCATAAAGGTTTGATGCGCATGCGCACTAACGTTGCTGCGGTTTATGTATGACAGCGGCTGCGGTATGTTGACTGTCTGTCAGCTCTGCATCGGACTGTCTCCTTTAACTGGCTGTCTATAAATAATGCTGGTGGCTCGGATTTAAGAGTGTGAATTACAATTAAGGTAAAAATGACAACAATTTTGAACTCTATCTAGTTGTGTTTTGCTTAGATTCATTTTTAAATTACTTGCTTGAAAGAGATAAATGTAGATTTGAGTTTAAGTTGATCATTTGTGTACATAGTTTTTAAAAGTCTTAGATACTTTTTAGATTCAGTGCTTAAAGTGTTCTTCTATAGGCTGTCTCTCATATTTTGGATCGTTGAGTCCAATTGTTTTTTGGGTTGTTTTTCCCCAGGATTTTTTAACTGCATGTATATTCCAGTAAGTTACTGGATGAACTGAAAGTTTTGTATGGCTTAATGTAATAAACACTGAAACAGTGTAATGCTATACTCTAGAACTTCCTTGTGTTTGTATCGCTGTTAACTCTTTTTAAGCCATCTAATTCACTTCACCTCACTGAAATTTGTTTATTCACTAGAAAAAGGACATCAACATTTTTCTTCTTCAGCTGTTCTCAAAGGAGCCGCAAATCAGCAAGTGTGGGGTCTTAATAGTCCCTTCAGAAATTAAACTAAGTCACTATTAATGCTTTACCATTATAATTTAATTTCCATTTTTTAATTATGAAAAACCCAATGACATTTGTGAGTCGGAAAAAGTCAAAAAGCCTATTAAATGTGGAGTAAAAATAGAGGAGCATTTCATAAAAACAGTCAAATAATGGTAGTAGTGTGATGTTCTGTGTCTGCTTCAGGACTTGGATGATTTTCTGTAATTAAAGGAACCATAAATTTGTGTCCTGCACCAAGAAACTCTAAAGGAAAATGTATATCTGTCTGCCCTGAAAATGTAGTGAAGGGTGTTTTTGTGGTAGAGCTTAGTTTACAGATACTTTTAGCCATTATTTCAAAATCCCCTCTGAAAAATTTCCAAAAGACTGGTTTTATAGCTCAAGATGTTGTGGACTGACCTAAAACAGGCTCATGTTCAAAAATCCTCCAACATAACTGAATTTAGCCATTTCTGCAAACAAGAGTGAGTCATAACAATGTACAAAACTACTACCAGATACCGGAAATAAAATGTAAATTACACAAAATTAGGAAAGCTAGTACATATTTTCATAAATATTCAACATGGTACTTTTTCTCTTTTTAATAAATACCAGATGTTTACCCTTGCACAGTGCAGTAAAGTGAAAAGCAGTGATACAAATATTCACAGACGTTTGATTTTATTTGCTTTACAGTCATTTCCTATTTCTCAGTTTACATGCAAAATTTCATATGTACATAGTTTTAAGTGACTTAAGTGCAAAATATGTAAAATAATGTTACTTTTTTACAGTCGGTGTTGAAAATGTGTAGCCTCTTGCACAGTGACAGTGTGATGTCAGGGAACAACAAACAGCCTTTGCACAATTTTTTGGACCCTTTGAAGCTATAACAAAACATAGGTCTAATATTTTTCAGAAATTTGCAGCCATCATTAACAAGTCAAAGTGGTCCGAGACAAGAGCCTGGCATTATTGAATACTCTTAGTACTCAATGAAATACCATAAATCCTATAGGCAAAGAATTTTGCTCATATATAAAAATAACATTTACAGAAATGTAAAAACAATCGAACAAGATAAAAATGGGGGTGGGGGGGTCATTTCAACTAAAATGGTGCTTCCAGAAGACTTTCTTCTTCTTTGTAAAAGCTACGGAGCACTGAGGTAAAATACAAACCCCTCCACTCAGAGATTTACAACACGACTGCCTCTTTGAACGTGTCGATCCATCTATTCATAAAAACAAAAAAGAGAAAATACTGTTGAAATCACAGCTGTCTCAGTGTGATTTCAAACCAAGCTGCATTCATCTTTTCTGCTGCACATACATACCTTTGGGCTGTTTGCACATCGTCTGCCCTGAAAATGTAGTGAAGGGTGTTTTTGTGGTAGAGCTTAAACTGCTGCTTCTGAGAGGAATCCACTTTTAACACGAAGCCCAACAGGGGCAGACTCTCTAAGGCTGCCACATCCTGGAGGTAGAACCAAAACAAAGGTAGATATCAGGCTGGTTCACGAGTCTCTCTGCATCGGATGAACACGGTGAGACGTGCATACCTCACTAGCGGCGTACGTGTACAGGACTTTGTCTTTAATGACAAACCACAGCCTCTTCCCCTGCTTCTTATTGTGCTTGGACCTCTGCAGATACCCACTCATGGAGGAATTATCCGTGTTTGCGGACACCTAAGACAAAGAAAAGTGTGTTTTTAGGTCTAAATTTAAAAAAGCTCTCATGTTGTGACTGTATAAAAAGCTATATTAGTATCAGTCCTCAAAGGACATGTGAGAAAGTGAATATTTGCAATTGTGTTGTGCGTTTTCTGCAGAGTGCCCTTTAAAAGTATACATACATGTGATTTATCTCCAACTTCCAATGCATTTTGTTGAAATTTATACAAGGCAATTCAAAGCTTAGGGTTTTATTTTGGTGTATCAGAGTACAAAAGGCCTGATACAAAATGGATGGCGCATTTTACAGATTTTTATTTGTAAAATAATTTGTGTAGTTTTGCTTCTACTTTGTATTGATCTATCACAAAAGAGTGCAACTTGTGGCTCTAATGTGGTTTGTTAGGCCTTCCACCCAAGCTCTGAATAACCTTGGATAATACTTATATTTCAAGACATAATTTTTTAAGGTATAAATAAAAAAAGACAGGCTAGTTTTAGTAGTTTTTAGTTAATATATGCATCAAATACAGATTGTTCTTTTTGGATAATTCTTGACAGAAATGGATGGAACTGTTAAGTTCCTCTCAACATTTTCTCTCCTTTGTTGTAAAAGTTTTTTTCTTCTTTGTTCTACAACCTAAAAAGAAAAATTTCACCAAAAAGCAAACAGCTTTTTATATATTTGCATTTATAAAGCTAAAAAGTTAACTTTTCCTTCTTTAGCTTTATAAAATTGATAATAAGTTCGGCCCCTCAGACTATTTAGGCTGCCGAGTTCAGGTATGTCACACGATTTTCATTGCAAGACATAATGAGCATGAAGCATGAATACGTTTGCAAAGCACTGTATGAATAAAGGGTCATTCAAATCAGGACAAAGCATCAGTTACCTCTTTCAGGGCTGCAGGTATCCTCTTATGTTTTCTGTTAAATGCAACCGTTGCCTTGCTTCCAGGCGGCAATGTTGCTGCTGAGGAAATTTCATCTGTTGAACAGAAAGTGCTTTAACTGTGAGAACATGTTTATGAACCTCTGGTGTCTGTTTTAGGGATATACGATACCCTGAGAGTGTAGAAGAATATGCAAGAATGGCAACGTGTTGGTATCAAACAGTGACTAAACATGTTCAGGCTTACTTTTATGCTCAAGAACGTCAAAGCACTGGTCACACACTCGTGCTGACTGCTTCTTTAGATATGCAAGACAGTGTTTATTGGAGGAACAAGCCTGACAAACCACCTGAGGGGATGAAACCGCAAAAACATTTCAGTCGCATGTTATAAACGCTAATACATAAACCTATTTAGTTGTTTTGTTTAAGCACTGTCAGTTTGGAAGTTTTGGTATGTTAACAGCAATAGTTCCTTTACATATAATAGAAAGATGTCATATCACTCTGTTCGTTAATTATTTGACTGGTTGCACTGGGTTTTATTTTGGAGCGTTAGATGATGGTTAAGAATGCAACACTATTTAGATGTTCATTTGTAAACATCTTTAATGTGTCACTTCCTACCATTTCACACCTCACTTTGTATTAAGTCAAGAATGTATACAAATACTTCTGCAAGGCACGGCACCTTTTCTACTGGATGTATAAAACAGCTGCATAGTTCTTTTGAAAGAGGTAATCTATAGTTTTTATTTGTCAATAAAAAACAATTTCAGAAATCACACTTGTCCTTAAAGAGTAGAAATAAAAAAAGAAAAAGAAAAAAATCCTGCATGTATTTGTCCGCGAACCTTTCCACATGCGCGGCAGTGGTGTCTCCTCCACGTCAGGGTAAAGTCACAAGTGCAGATCATGCACATGGTGGTTCGTGTGTCCGGGATCCAAATGGGGGCTGTGGATCCCAAAGGTGGACCATCAACGCATTCGCCCAAATATTCCTGGATGAAAGCAAAAATGATGCATTGAAGTTCCCACTCACTGCTGAATCATACACGCTAAAGTCTGAGTGTTTAAATCACAGTGACTCAGGCTTTTAGATCACAAAACAGGAAAAGCGTACGCTGAAAAATATTCTTACCTCCTCTGGCTTGTTAGAAGACATAAAGCTAATTTTCTTCTTTGTGTATTCACTGATGGCCGAGGAAATAGTCTTGAGCCATTCATCTCGCTCTGCGGCCGAACTTTAAAAAGAGAAAAGGTAAAACCCTCCACATAAACCCGACAGCGTGATGAATATTACCGTGCCTTTTTCAAACTTACCTTGCGGAGAGAATAAAGGAGCGCTCCACACTTTCTATGTTCAGCTCATTCTGATAGGCCTCTTGACTGGGTTTGCTAACCTGCAATTATCAGCATTGTGAACGGCGTTGGCAGCACGAAGCTCATCGAGATGACATGAATGTGATTACATGAAGGACGTAAGAAAAAGGCGAAGCTCTCACCTTCATCCCAGCCAGAGACAGCATGTTTTTAAGCTTGAACTGGCCATGCTGAACAGGGGTGGTGTACAGCAACACGTCGCTAAGCTAAAAGACAGAAAAAAAAAAAAAAGATTCAGAAGTTTTATGATGTAATACAGATGTAGCATAACGGATGTAGCGGTTTCTCGTTCTCTTGTGTCACCACCGGGATTTGCAGCAGAGTTACTTTGGTTTCTCTACAGACTCAGAATAAGAAGAGCGATTCTGTTTTTTTCCTCCCAGCTGACAGATTTATCACGTGGAATCCTATTTTAGGACAATTTGAAGTTTACATAGATAAATTATTGTGGTGCTCCATTTCATAATGTGATCCTGGGTGAATGACTTTTGAAACCTCATGCTTAAACACCGACAATCTTCCTGTTTGGATATGATTTCGGTTTGACGAATCAAAGACTTTGGAGGACTTTTATCTGATTTTATGTAGAAAAATAGGTCTGCTGCTTGAGGTTGTTATAACATTCCAATATTGAAAGATTACATCATTTATAAAAGAGTTAAATAAATAATAGTGAATTACTTACTTATCACATGGTAATCTAAAGTAAAATAGCACTAATCAACAAGACAGGGAGGAGAGGAATTAAAGGGAAGATTAATTTTAGGCTGAATGTCTGCGTGGTACTTTAAAAAAAAATAGGGTCATTCTTTGTTGTGAGCTTTGATCTGAAGACAGCTTAATTCTGACACATAAGCTCCTTATATTAGACCACAGTGTTACTTAAATCACAAAATGTTCTGCTGCATTTGGGGGAGAAAAAAAAAGCCTTTCTTTCTGGACTGTTGAGATAAGTAGCATATTTGTGCTTGTGTTACTTTTTTTTTTTTAATCCAAAAAACAAGACATATGAAAGAGGTAGCAGTGAACTCTACCAGGAAGAACATCCGGGGCTGCATGACCTTCCTGGACAGCTTCATCAGGACGCCCTCTTTGATGAAGATCTGGAGCATAAACACCAGTGAAGAGATGTTTATTTAATTTAGCTGCTGTGGTCCAACCGTTTTCAGTCATAAAAAGTTATCTGAAGACTAAAACAGATTCCTCAGTGCCTCACCCGTCCCGGCTGGACAATCTCATGGCTGCCGTTCAGACGACACTGGACCTGAACCAGCTTCTGGAAGTTATCCTGGAATGAAAGCAGAAGTTTACAGGCATTTCATATTTATGTTATCAAAATTCCCCATATACGTCTTGATGCAGCTCTCACCCCATGTTTCATGATGTCGTTGGCATGATTGGCCACCTCTTTCACAAGAGCAAGGGCAGCTGGTTGGATTGAGAAAACATGTTTTTATTCGTGTTTTCAGATGAAACACGTCGATTGCTCTATATGATCTATTCAAAGCAGTTCCCTTCACAATTTGTCAAATAGGTCATTTTTTTAAAATACAAAGCAGGACGGACAGGGTTGATAGGAAGATGGTTAAAGCTGACCAAGAGGCGATGCTCAGAGAAAACCTTTTAGAGCCTTTTACCTTTCCTAAACTAAACAAAAAGCCACAAGGAAATGGTTTTGATCAAGTTATATTGATCTAGAAGAGTCCAAACCTAAATCCAATTATGAGTTTGTCTCAGACTTAAAAATATATATCCACTGACATTTTCCTTCCACTTCATGATTATGGACCAGCACATAGAATCCCATTAAGAAACATTGCAGTTTGTAGCTGTAATGTCACATAATGGGGAGAAAAAAAAATCTGTACAATATGAACACTTTTACAAAGAAGTTAATTTTACATTACGCAATAAAACTCGGCTGTGAGTTTACCTTCTGTGTCTTTGTAGTCTTCCGAGTCTACTGACAGATTTTTTAGGTAGTCTGCAAAAGAGGAAAAAAGATTTTAGATTCAGGATCAACAGCGAAGGTGCATGAAGGGAAAACTTGAATTTGCCACTTCGGGTTTCAACTAATCGCCTTTTGGAGACGTCAATTCCAGGAACGTTGTGGAAATACAATCCTGGGCTAAAGGGTCTGCAGGTGCTTATGTAACGTAATTACACAACAGTGATGCCTGGAGCATTTTTCAAATTTTTGGACTTGATCCATTTGACGCACAAAACACTTCGAAAGCTTCTGTTATGTCACTAAATCTGATTTGGGCAGATCCTTGATAATAGGTGGACTGTTGAAGCGGGGTAACTTTTACGTTTTGTACACTAGAGGGCAGAATGGGGTAGAAGATGAGACCTTGAAGGCTGGTTAGACATGGACAGTTTGGTATTCCACAACAGTGATAAGATTTTAAGCAAAATGAATGGACAAAGACCTTGTTACTCAGTAGTTGATGAAGATATTTGTGTTGGACGTACCTGTGAGCAGCAGCTGGTACTGAGGGATTCTCTGAACTGGCTTCAGCAGGTAATGCTTCACAGCCAGGTTGGCACAGCGAGGGCTCGCCTTAATAAAACGAAAAAAAGAGACAGTTTTCAGGGGCAAAATTACGTCCTTCTATTCTGACAAACAATGTAATGCCGCCAACATGGATACACCTCCCCAAACTGGTTTGGCCAGCGGGATTACCTCAAATTCTTTTACCACAGCGCCAAATGCAGAGTTCTTCTTAGTCTGCTCTACCAGTAGGGTCACATTCTTGTCGAACTCGCGGATGTAAGTGGAGTACATCTTTAGATAGGGCCCTTTCTTCAGGAAGATATCAGCCACCTGAGTGCTCTCATCCCTGCACACGAGACAAACCGAATCAACTTGAGTTAATGAGGTGGTTCTTGAAGTTCTGATGGTTACCATTGTCTGCATATTTCTTTACAATCTCAAAAATTAAAACTAAAAATAATGCTTGAAGATTTTGTTTTCCTGATTAACCCCTGATTTAGTATTTATCCGTTTATCTACAGTGTCTGAGAACTGCGTCACAAATCTGTTGGACGGGGCTGACAGATCTCTGTCACCTGTAAGCCGGTATACCAGCCCAGGACTATTGGACCAACTCCCACAATTCCTTTGCAGTTCTTGGTTTTGCTTCAGAGGCATCATGGTTTCTAGTTCCTTGACGTTTAGTCATTCCACAATGCCAATCTTATTGGTAGGGAAACTATACGTTGCTTGCTTTTTGGTATTTTTGAGATTGTTTTGCTCAAATGCCCAATCCAAACACACAAACTCTTCAGAGTAAAAAAACAACAACATGACGTGTTCAAGTATTTTGATGTGTTTGAACTGATCCCTGATAAGCAACATAAAAGCTTCATTGTTGAAGAAACACGTGCCTATGATGATACCTGAACCACCATTCTTCACAGAGAAATATCCCTTTAAATCAATGTTTGGGGGTCACCTGATGAGGCCCTTATGTCCCAAAAAATAAAACAGTTTCGCTCTCATCAGCTGCACAGTTTCTCTCTCGTCCAGTCAGTGTGTTAGTTTAGAAATCATAACCTCTTAATTTTTTTCAACCACAATGGGTCTTCATGCTAACAACTTGGCTTAATTTTATACGAGTCAATTATTTTCTCCACTTGCGTGTTTAATGCCTTCATCCTCAGACAATGGCCACCAGACTTGGATTTACTTATTCATCATGCAGGGATATAATTGCAATCAATAACACCTGACTGATCTGGTTAAGACAGTTATTGTCCAATTTCACTGACCATGTGTTGGGCAGTAGGAAAACCTATGTAGCAGCAACAAAACTGCTGCTGTAAAGCCTGACTTTTAGTCGAATTCACGGCCTTGCGTGGGTTTGATATTAAAGGGACTCGCACACATTTGTGCATATAAAAATTCATAAATATAAAATAACTTTATACCAGTTGGCAACTCTCTGCTCCAGCTCTTTAAGCAGATCCTGGTTGAGTTCATAGAGCTGAGGGAGATAGTACAGGATCTGATTGAGATGACGTTCCTCAATCACGGGCTTCCCGTTCTGACGAGATGCCTTGTGCACGGCCTCACGGAAGTCCTGTTGGTCAGAGACACGGATAACATCACATTCAGGAAGTCTCACTCACACACACACACACACACACACACACACAAGACAGGATTATGCTGAATAAGGCGGTTGTAGTTCTGGTTTGAGTTACTTCAGAGGTTCAGGCATCGGACGTCCTGTAAATCAACATCCCTTGCCTTAAAACTGTGACTCAGCCATACTAAAGGTTTTGATTTAAAAGAAGACCAAAGAGGAAGTCACTGGCTACATCTCAAGCTGATTACACATCAAGAAGTCTTAGATTTCCAAAAACTATGACTCAAGGCTGAAACAAGAGCGCAGGCGAAGCCAGAGGTACCACTGAGCAAATCTTTCAGACGATGTGGCGTCTTAAGTGGTTTATAGGCCAGGTGGCAAATAAAACTGCTTTTTAGTCGAAGTGCCAGGAAAAACAACAACTCCTGTGGTGAACATTTTCTGCTCCAACAGCTGATGCAGAAAAAGTTGGGTCACATGGAAATGTTGTGGCAGCAAATTAGGGAAAGGGGATAAAAAAAAAGGGACGACTCTGCAGAGAGAACAGACAACAGAGTAAATAACTCTGTTAAAACTGCATGCAGCCCATAACAGGGCCAACAAATGGCTGCGTTGTTCTTTTTGGTGGATTTTGATTTTTTTTTTGTTGCTTGTTCTCCAAACTGAATATGTGACTGTTCTGCATTACTGGACATTCTTCCTCCACAAATATCAGGGATTTAACCACTTCCTGTTCATGTGCGCATGATTCAGCCCAACTATGGTCTCATTTCATGACCTTTTGTTTCCTGCATATATCAACTATGAGGCTGAATGTACGTTTTAGAAAATAAGGATGTAAAAAATACAATANGATAGCAAAGACGGGTTTTACGCTAGATTTATACATAATAATGCATTATTAATCTTTAGCAGACAATTATCTATTTAAAAACAGATAATGGTATTTGGTTCTACATACAAAACCTGCAGAAATACTAGCTTTATTTAGTGCACCGCTCTATTTTCTTTATTGTTTTATTTTCAAAAATTTCTGTAAATTTTTCCACATTATTTGAACACCACAACACAGTGGCCACTGGTAGACTTCCCAAGCACCTTATCACCAGGCTTAACTAGTTTGCTGGGGGAAACCCTGTATATCAACTTTTTAAAATACCAAAAACATTTTAAAAACTCAGCCGTTGCATTTTAAAATCATATTTGCTTAGAAATGTAAAATAGTCCATGTCTGATATCCAGTTATTAAAGTCAAATTGAGTAATAAGAAGCCACTGCTGCTTAATAGTTGGGTTACATTCTGCTACTATTGTATTTAAATAGCTAAAAATAAACATGAAAAAGGATGTTTTTAAATACGTTTAAAAACATGTTTTAGACATATTTAAACTATTTTACTTCTGTGTGCTATTCTGCTATAAATATGCAAACAGAACATCTATTGTTTGACATCAACACTACATGTATAGTTCAATGTCAACTGGACATATCATTACTGTGGTATCTTGGGGTGAATGTTATGTACCGAGCGGTTTCCTTCTCAGATACAAAAGTGGGCGTGGCAGCCAGAGGACTGCAAAGGTTCTTCCGGATGTAGATCTTTTCCGTGGAGGCCGCACAATTCAGCGATTTCTCTCTGGTGGCGACTTCGACGGGCTTCCGTTCGCACTGCACAGCTGGAAGACGACACAGTTCCCGACGGTAAGGCGCTTGAATCCTTGCCGACACGTTATCAAAGGTGAATAAGTAGTTAAAAAGGTTCTCTTACAATCCTGCTTCATGCCCAAAGCTATACAGCGCTGTAGTCGGCAGTACTGGCAGCGGTTTCGGTGTAGTTTGTTAATGGCACATTCTCCCGATCCCCTGCAGGTATACACCAGGTTCTTTCTAATGCTACGTTTGAAGAAGCCCTTGCAGCCCTCGCAGCTGACGGCTCCATAGTGACGCCCTGAGAGAGAAGGAAATGTTACAGCTTGCTACAAACACACACAACACTGGCTTAACGTTCAGAAAAATACTGTCAGTAGTTGAGTAAAGTGTTATTTCTACCTGACGCCTTGTCCCCACAGACAACACAGTACTCCACCACAGGCTTGACGATAGACTGGTCCGAGCCGTCAGTCACAAACTGACAAGCACAACACGACGGGATGATTTAAGACAATAAACACTGCGGTAGGTTTAGGCTGACTAAACAGACCTATGATTCAGTCATATGCTCTTCCAGAGGCTTGTTTATGGAAACAGAATCGGGGACGAAGTCGACATGCTTTGGACCGTTACCTGAATCTGCTGTCCTGCCAGTTCGGGGGCGGCAAAAAGCAGCTGGTTGACCCCGGAGCCGTCCGAAGAGGCGAGGATCACCTTGTTAGGAGAGCCTTCCTGCTTGGCCAGAATCACCTTCCCGCCAGGGGAATAGTCGGCGTTCGCCAAGATGAACTGTTGCTTCCCGGGGGAGGACGGCTCAAGTGCTGTGACAATTTGGATCTTCTGTCCGGTCTGCTGATCAGTTACGATCTATCAGAGGAAATAACATAGAAAGTGTAAGCAGAGTATCTACGTTTTATTTTTGTTTTTTGCAGCTAGAGCACACATTGATATGAATTGTCCAAAGGGCAGAGAGTCCTCTCATTCACCTGGATTCGATGTCCTAAAGCCATGCTGTTGTCTGTTGACACAAGCTGAATCTTGTGAGTCTGTCCATCCATTCCAATACTGCGCACACCTTCATCCGCCGCTCCTCACATCAGTGCCCCATGAGGCATGCACACCTGTACGGCAGAAATCATCACAGTAAGAGACCAGTCATTTTGAAGTCCTATTATTTATTTTGGTAAATAATGACATTCATACAACATATGCAGATTTGTGTTACTGGGGCCCGGGGGAAACAGGCTTTTCAAGGTACAAATATTTTTATAATAACCTGATTAAGACTTCAATTTCCCATGGCTTTAAAATTGTATTGATATGTTGTAAAACTGGGTTTATTATGAGCTATGAGCCATAATCACTGAAATCAGCAAATAACCTTTGCAATAGATATATACACTTTATTGACATTCTAACTTATTGATGCCCAGCAACAAGAAACAATAGATCCTGACATAAAGCAGCATGATTATCCAAAACAATGAAAGCACTCTCAGCGAAAATAGATTCTGGTTGCGTTACAATCAGACTTTACCTCCACCTTTATATGTTGTTAGCATCTCATTCTCTCCCCTCTACATGGTGCATGCAACACGCTAAAGCATCGATCCGACTTGTATATATGTGATTAAGCGTACACTTGTGTCAGTTCATTCGAAATTGCCTGGGTCGGAAAGTATAAACAACCACTTGGTTTATTATGTTGGATGTCAAGGCGTGTTAGTAATGTGGAGCCTGCGGGAAAGCAACCAAGCTACCGTTAGCCAAAACCCCGCAAAAACCGCTAAAGAGCTGTATCCGGTGATATCAAATGAGTGGTAAAAACACTATATTTACACATGCCACTGACAGCCGGCTACTTAAAATCTATACGGAAGATAAAGGTATTTCTTTTCCTGTCGGTGAAAGGTCAACATTGAAGGGTTAAAGAACACTAGGGTTCAAGGCCCGAGATGCCAACAGAGATAGTTCCGTTTTCGACAACCGGCCAAAATTCGTTTTGGGAGGCTTTGGATCTTCACCCATATCATCTAAATAACAAGACAACTGACAGGTTGACACCGCTAACTGTTTATATGACGATTTCCTGCAATATGGATGCCTTTATTTAGGAATCTATGGAGCAGCGCTAGCACCGAAGGTAGCAGTAGCTCTGTTAGCTGACGCTGCTAAGCTAACTAGCTGTCACCTTTTATTAACATTACCTTCGCTCAGCGTCTCTTAAAGTCCACCTACTGGTGCATGAGGCTAGTAAAAAAGCATGACTTTGTAGGAGCATAGACATACCAGACCTCAGTGTAGCTCCAGACTATGACAAGCTATGTTAGCTGGTTGTTAGCTAGTAGCTAATGGCAACTTCCTTCCTGCTTCTCCAACAGCGCGATACTCTCTCATGAGTCTCGCGTACTTTCGCAGTAACGAATGTCTCTTACCTTTTGAAAATCCGATATGTAATAAAATGTATTGCTTTCAATGCAATAATATTGGAAGTGTTTTCTGCAGTTGTCGAGAGGGTCAGAGTTCGTGACCTTTTTCATCCATAAAGGTTTGATGCGCATGCGCACTAACGTTGCTGCGGTTTATGTATGACAGCGGCTGCGGTATGTTGACTGTCTGTCAGCTCTGCATCGGACTGTCTCCTTTAACTGGCTGTCTATAAATAATGCTGGTGGCTCGGATTTAAGAGTGTGAATTACAATTAAGGTAAAAATGACAACAATTTTGAACTCTATCTAGTTGTGTTTTGCTTAGATTCATTTTTAAATTACTTGCTTGAAAGAGATAAATGTAGATTTGAGTTTAAGTTGATCATTTGTGTACATAGTTTTTAAAAGTCTTAGATACTTTTTAGATTCAGTGCTTAAAGTGTTCTTCTATAGGCTGTCTCTCATATTTTGGATCGTTGAGTCCAATTGTTTTTTGGGTTGTTTTTCCCCAGGATTTTTTAACTGCATGTATATTCCAGTAAGTTACTGGATGAACTGAAAGTTTTGTATGGCTTAATGTAATAAACACTGAAACAGTGTAATGCTATACTCTAGAACTTCCTTGTGTTTGTATCGCTGTTAACTCTTTTTAAGCCATCTAATTCACTTCACCTCACTGAAATTTGTTTATTCACTAGAAAAAGGACATCAACATTTTTCTTCTTCAGCTGTTCTCAAAGGAGCCGCAAATCAGCAAGTGTGGGGTCTTAATAGTCCCTTCAGAAATTAAACTAAGTCACTATTAATGCTTTACCATTATAATTTAATTTCCATTTTTTAATTATGAAAAACCCAATGACATTTGTGAGTCGGAAAAAGTCAAAAAGCCTATTAAATGTGGAGTAAAAATAGAGGAGCATTTCATAAAAACAGTCAAATAATGGTAGTAGTGTGATGTTCTGTGTCTGCTTCAGGACTTGGATGATTTTCTGTAATTAAAGGAACCATAAATTTGTGTCCTGCACCAAGAAACTCTAAAGGAAAATGTATATCTGTCTGCCCTGAAAATGTAGTGAAGGGTGTTTTTGTGGTAGAGCTTAGTTTACAGATACTTTTAGCCATTATTTCAAAATCCCCTCTGAAAAATTTCCAAAAGACTGGTTTTATAGCTCAAGATGTTGTGGACTGACCTAAAACAGGCTCATGTTCAAAAATCCTCCAACATAACTGAATTTAGCCATTTCTGCAAACAAGAGTGAGTCATAACAATGTACAAAACTACTACCAGATACCGGAAATAAAATGTAAATTACACAAAATTAGGAAAGCTAGTACATATTTTCATAAATATTCAACATGGTACTTTTTCTCTTTTTAATAAATACCAGATGTTTACCCTTGCACAGTGCAGTAAAGTGAAAAGCAGTGATACAAATATTCACAGACGTTTGATTTTATTTGCTTTACAGTCATTTCCTATTTCTCAGTTTACATGCAAAATTTCATATGTACATAGTTTTAAGTGACTTAAGTGCAAAATATGTAAAATAATGTTACTTTTTTACAGTCGGTGTTGAAAATGTGTAGCCTCTTGCACAGTGACAGTGTGATGTCAGGGAACAACAAACAGCCTTTGCACAATTTTTTGGACCCTTTGAAGCTATAACAAAACATAGGTCTAATATTTTTCAGAAATTTGCAGCCATCATTAACAAGTCAAAGTGGTCCGAGACAAGAGCCTGGCATTATTGAATACTCTTAGTACTCAATGAAATACCATAAATCCTATAGGCAAAGAATTTTGCTCATATATAAAAATAACATTTACAGAAATGTAAAAACAATCGAACAAGATAAAAATGGGGGTGGGGGGGTCATTTCAACTAAAATGGTGCTTCCAGAAGACTTTCTTCTTCTTTGTAAAAGCTACGGAGCACTGAGGTAAAATACAAACCCCTCCACTCAGAGATTTACAACACGACTGCCTCTTTGAACGTGTCGATCCATCTATTCATAAAAACAAAAAAGAGAAAATACTGTTGAAATCACAGCTGTCTCAGTGTGATTTCAAACCAAGCTGCATTCATCTTTTCTGCTGCACATACATACCTTTGGGCTGTTTGCACATCGTCTGCCCTGAAAATGTAGTGAAGGGTGTTTTTGTGGTAGAGCTTAAACTGCTGCTTCTGAGAGGAATCCACTTTTAACACGAAGCCCAACAGGGGCAGACTCTCTAAGGCTGCCACATCCTGGAGGTAGAACCAAAACAAAGGTAGATATCAGGCTGGTTCACGAGTCTCTCTGCATCGGATGAACACGGTGAGACGTGCATACCTCACTAGCGGCGTACGTGTACAGGACTTTGTCTTTAATGACAAACCACAGCCTCTTCCCCTGCTTCTTATTGTGCTTGGACCTCTGCAGATACCCACTCATGGAGGAATTATCCGTGTTTGCGGACACCTAAGACAAAGAAAAGTGTGTTTTTAGGTCTAAATTTAAAAAAGCTCTCATGTTGTGACTGTATAAAAAGCTATATTAGTATCAGTCCTCAAAGGACATGTGAGAAAGTGAATATTTGCAATTGTGTTGTGCGTTTTCTGCAGAGTGCCCTTTAAAAGTATACATACATGTGATTTATCTCCAACTTCCAATGCATTTTGTTGAAATTTATACAAGGCAATTCAAAGCTTAGGGTTTTATTTTGGTGTATCAGAGTACAAAAGGCCTGATACAAAATGGATGGCGCATTTTACAGATTTTTATTTGTAAAATAATTTGTGTAGTTTTGCTTCTACTTTGTATTGATCTATCACAAAAGAGTGCAACTTGTGGCTCTAATGTGGTTTGTTAGGCCTTCCACCCAAGCTCTGAATAACCTTGGATAATACTTATATTTCAAGACATAATTTTTTAAGGTATAAATAAAAAAAGACAGGCTAGTTTTAGTAGTTTTTAGTTAATATATGCATCAAATACAGATTGTTCTTTTTGGATAATTCTTGACAGAAATGGATGGAACTGTTAAGTTCCTCTCAACATTTTCTCTCCTTTGTTGTAAAAGTTTTTTTCTTCTTTGTTCTACAACCTAAAAAGAAAAATTTCACCAAAAAGCAAACAGCTTTTTATATATTTGCATTTATAAAGCTAAAAAGTTAACTTTTCCTTCTTTAGCTTTATAAAATTGATAATAAGTTAGGCCCCTCAGACTATTTAGGCTGCCGAGTTCAGATATGTCACACGACTTTCATTGCAAGACATAATGAGCATGAAACATGAATACATTTGCAAAGCACTGTATGAATAAAGGGTCATTCAAATCAGGACAAAGCATCAGTTACCTCTTTCAGGGTTGCAGGTATCCTCTTATGTTTTCTGTTAAATGCAACCGTTGCCTTGCTTCCAGGCGGCAATGTTGCTGCTGAGGAAATTTCATCTGTTGAACAGAAAGTGCTTTAACTGTGAGAACATGTTTATGAACCTCTGGTGTCTGTTTTAGGGATATACGATACCCTGAGAGTGTAGAAGAATATGCAAGAATGGCAACGTGTTGGTATCAAACAGTGACTAAACATGTTCAGGCTTACTTTTATGCTCAAGAACGTCAAAGCACTGGTCACACACTCGTGCTGACTGCTTCTTTAGATATGCAAGACAGTGTTTATTGGAGGAACAAGCCTGACAAACCACCTGAGGGGATGAAACCGCAAAAACATTTCAGTCGCATGTTATAAACGCTAATACATAAACCTATTTAGTTGTTTTGTTTAAGCACTGTCAGTTTGGAAGTTTTGGTATGTTAACAGCAATAGTTCCTTTACATATAATAGAAAGATGTCATATCACTCTGTTCGTTAATTATTTGACTGGTTGCACTGGGTTTTATTTTGGAGCGTTAGATGATGGTTAAGAATGCAACACTATTTAGATGTTCATTTGTAAACATCTTTAATGTGTCACTTCCTACCATTTCACACCTCACTTTGTATTAAGTCAAGAATGTATACAAATACTTCTGCAAGGCACGGCACCTTTTCTACTGGATGTATAAAACAGCTGCATAGTTCTTTTGAAAGAGGTAATCTATAGTTTTTATTTGTCAATAAAAAACAATTTCAGAAATCACACTTGTCCTTAAAGAGTAGAAATAAAAAAAGAAAAAGAAAAAAATCCTGCATGTATTTGTCCGCGAACCTTTCCACATGCGCGGCAGTGGTGTCTCCTCCACGTCAGGGTAAAGTCACAAGTGCAGATCATGCACATGGTGGTTCGTGTGTCCGGGATCCAAATGGGGGCTGTGGATCCCAAAGGTGGACCATCAACGCAT
The DNA here is from genome assembly GCF_000485575.1 of Poecilia formosa. Classification (NCBI taxonomy): domain Eukaryota; kingdom Metazoa; phylum Chordata; class Actinopteri; order Cyprinodontiformes; family Poeciliidae; genus Poecilia; species Poecilia formosa. The sequence goes on from NW_006800344.1 coordinate 195,061, forward strand.
TCGCCCAAATATTCCTGGATGAAAGCAAAAATGATGCATTGAAGTTCCCACTCACTGCTGAATCATACACGCTAAAGTCTGAGTGTTTAAATCACAGTGACTCAGGCTTTTAGATCACAAAACAGGAAAAGCGTACGCTGAAAAATATTCTTACCTCCTCTGGCTTGTTAGAAGACATAAAGCTAATTTTCTTCTTTGTGTATTCACTGATGGCCGAGGAAATAGTCTTGAGCCATTCATCTCGCTCTGCGGCCGAACTTTAAAAAGAGAAAAGGTAAAACCCTCCACATAAACCCGACAGCGTGATGAATATTACCGTGCCTTTTTCAAACTTACCTTGCGGAGAGAATAAAGGAGCGCTCCACACTTTCTATGTTCAGCTCATTCTGATAGGCCTCTTGACTGGGTTTGCTAACCTGCAATTATCAGCATTGTGAACGGCGTTGGCAGCACGAAGCTCATCGAGATGACATGAATGTGATTACATGAAGGACGTAAGAAAAAGGCGAAGCTCTCACCTTCATCCCAGCCAGAGACAGCATGTTTTTAAGCTTGAACTGGCCATGCTGAACAGGGGTGGTGTACAGCAACACGTCGCTAAGCTAAAAGACAGAAAAAAAAAAAAAAGATTCAGAAGTTTTATGATGTAATACAGATGTAGCATAACGGATGTAGCGGTTTCTCGTTCTCTTGTGTCACCACCGGGATTTGCAGCAGAGTTACTTTGGTTTCTCTACAGACTCAGAATAAGAAGAGCGATTCTGTTTTTTTCCTCCCAGCTGACAGATTTATCACGTGGAATCCTATTTTAGGACAATTTGAAGTTTACATAGATAAATTATTGTGGTGCTCCATTTCATAATGTGATCCTGGGTGAATGACTTTTGAAACCTCATGCTTAAACACCGACAATCTTCCTGTTTGGATATGATTTCGGTTTGACGAATCAAAGACTTTGGAGGACTTTTATCTGATTTTATGTAGAAAAATAGGTCTGCTGCTTGAGGTTGTTATAACATTCCAATATTGAAAGATTACATCATTTATAAAAGAGTTAAATAAATAATAGTGAATTACTTACTTATCACATGGTAATCTAAAGTAAAATAGCACTAATCAACAAGACAGGGAGGAGAGGAATTAAAGGGAAGATTAATTTTAGGCTGAATGTCTGCGTGGTACTTTAAAAAAAAAAAAGGGTCGTTCTTTGTTGTGAGCTTTGATCTGACGACAGCTTAATTCTGACACATAAGCTCCTTATATTAGACCATAGTGTTATTTAAATCACAAAATGTTCTGCTGCATTTGGGAGAGAAAAAAAAAGCCTTTCTTTCTGGACTGTTGAGATAAGTAGCATATTTGTGCTTGTGTTACTTTTTTTTTTTTAATCCAAAAAACAAGACATATGAAAGAGGTAGCAGTGAACTCTACCAGGAAGAACATCCGGGGCTGCATGACCTTCCTGGACAGCTTCATCAGGACGCCCTCTTTGATGAAGATCTGGAGCATAAACACCAGTGAAGAGATGTTTATTTAATTTAGCTGCTGTGGTCCAACCGTTTTCAGTCATAAAAAGTTATCTGAAGACTAAAACAGATTCCTCAGTGCCTCACCCGTCCCGGCTGGACAATCTCATGGCTGCCGTTCAGACGACACTGGACCTGAACCAGCTTCTGGAAGTTATCCTGGAATGAAAGCAGAAGTTTACAGGCATTTCATATTTATGTTATCAAAATTCCCCATATACGTCTTGATGCAGCTCTCACCCCATGTTTCATGATGTCGTTGGCATGATTGGCCACCTCTTTCACAAGAGCAAGGGCAGCTGGTTGGATTGAGAAAACATGTTTTTATTCGTGTTTTCAGATGAAACACGTCGATTGCTCTATATGATCTATTCAAAGCAGTTCCCTTCACAATTTGTCAAATAGGTCATTTTTTTAAAATACAAAGCAGGACGGACAGGGTTGATAGGAAGATGGTTAAAGCTGACCAAGAGGCGATGCTCAGAGAAAACCTTTTAGAGCCTTTTACCTTTCCTAAACTAAACAAAAAGCCACAAGGAAATGGTTTTGATCAAGTTATATTGATCTAGAAGAGTCCAAACCTAAATCCAATTATGAGTTTGTCTCAGACTTAAAAATATATATCCACTGACATTTTCCTTCCACTTCATGATTATGGACCAGCACATAGAATCCCATTAAGAAACATTGCAGTTTGTAGCTGTAATGTCACATAATGGGGAGAAAAAAAAATCTGTACAATATGAACACTTTTACAAAGAAGTTAATTTTACATTACGCAATAAAACTCGGCTGTGAGTTTACCTTCTGTGTCTTTGTAGTCTTCCGAGTCTACTGACAGATTTTTTAGGTAGTCTGCAAAAGAGGAAAAAAGATTTTAGATTCAGGATCAACAGCGAAGGTGCATGAAGGGAAAACTTGAATTTGCCACTTCGGGTTTCAACTAATCGCCTTTTGGAGACGTCAATTCCAGGAACGTTGTGGAAATACAATCCTGGGCTAAAGGGTCTGCAGGTGCTTATGTAACGTAATTACACAACAGTGATGCCTGGAGCATTTTTCAAATTTTTGGACTTGATCCATTTGACGCACAAAACACTTCGAAAGCTTCTGTTATGTCACTAAATCTGATTTGGGCAGATCCTTGATAATAGGTGGACTGTTGAAGCGGGGTAACTTTTACGTTTTGTACACTAGAGGGCAGAATGGGGTAGAAGATGAGACCTTGAAGGCTGGTTAGACATGGACAGTTTGGTATTCCACAACAGTGATAAGATTTTAAGCAAAATGAATGGACAAAGACCTTGTTACTCAGTAGTTGATGAAGATATTTGTGTTGGACGTACCTGTGAGCAGCAGCTGGTACTGAGGGATTCTCTGAACTGGCTTCAGCAGGTAATGCTTCACAGCCAGGTTGGCACAGCGAGGGCTCGCCTTAATAAAACGAAAAAAAGAGACAGTTTTCAGGGGCAAAATTACGTCCTTCTATTCTGACAAACAATGTAATGCCGCCAACATGGATACACCTCCCCAAACTGGTTTGGCCAGCGGGATTACCTCAAATTCTTTTACCACAGCGCCAAATGCAGAGTTCTTCTTAGTCTGCTCTACCAGTAGGGTCACATTCTTGTCGAACTCGCGGATGTAAGTGGAGTACATCTTTAGATAGGGCCCTTTCTTCAGGAAGATATCAGCCACCTGAGTGCTCTCATCCCTGCGCACGACACAAATCGAATCAACTCGAGTTAATGAGGTGGTTCTTGAAGTTCTGATGGTTACCATTGTCTGCATATTTCTTTACAATCTCAAAAATTAAAACTAAAAATAATGCTTGAAGATTTTGTTTTCCTGATTAACCCCTGATTTAGTATTTATCCGTTTATCTACAGTGTCTGAGAACTGCGTCACAAATCTGTTGGACGGGGCTGACAGATCTCTGTCACCTGTAAGCCGGTATACCAGCCCAGGACTATTGGACCAACTCCCACAATTCCTTTGCAGTTCTTGGTTTTGCTTCAGAGGCATCATGGTTTCTAGTTCCTTGACGTTAGTCATTCCACAATGCCAATCTTATTGGTATGGAAACTATACGTTACTTGCTTTTTGGTATTTTTGAGATCGTTTTGCTCAAATGCCCAATCCAAACACACAAACTCTTCAGAGTAAAAAAACAACAACATGACGTGTTCAAGTATTTTGATGTGTTTGAACTGATCCCTGATAAGCAACATAAAAGCTTCATTGTTGAAGAAACACGTGCCTATGATGATACCTGAACCACCATTCTTCACAGAGAAATATGCCTTTAAATCAATGTTTGGGGGTCACCTGATGAGGCCCTTATGTCCCAAAAAATAAAACAGTTTCGCTCTCATCAGCTGCACAGTTTCTCTCTCGTCCAGTCAGTGTGTTAGTTTAGAAATCATAACCTCTTAATTTTTTTCAACCACAATGGGTCTTCATGCTAACAACTTGGCTTAATTTTATACGAGTCAATTATTTTCTCCATTTGCATGTTTACTGCCTTCATCCTCAGACAATGGCCACCAGACTTGGATTTACTTATTCATCATGCAGGGATATAATTGCAATCAATAACACCTGACTGATCTGGTTAAGACAGTTATTGTCCAATTTCACTGACCATGTGTTGGGCAGTAGGAAAACCTATGTAGCAGCAACAAAACTGCTGCTGTAAAGCCTGACTTTTAGTCGAATTCACGGCCTTGCGTGGGTTTGATATTAAAGGGACTCGCACACATTTGTGCATATAAAAATTCATAAATATAAAATAACTTTATACCAGTTGGCAACTCTCTGCTCCAGCTCTTTAAGCAGATCCTGGTTGAGTTCATAGAGCTGAGGGAGATAGTACAGGATCTGATTGAGATGACGTTCCTCAATCACGGGCTTCCCGTTCTGACGAGATGCCTTGTGCACGGCCTCACGGAAGTCCTGTTGGTCAGAGACACGGATAACATCACATTCAGGAAGTCTCACTCACACACACACACACACACACACACACACAAGACAGGATTATGCTGAATAAGGCGGTTGTAGTTCTGGTTTGAGTTACTTCAGAGGTTCAGGCATCGGACGTCCTGTAAATCAACATCCCTTGCCTTAAAACTGTGACTCAGCCATACTAAAGTTTTTTATTTAAAAGAAGACCAAAGAGGAAGTCACTGGCTACATCTCAAGCTGATTACACATCAAGAAGTCTTAGATTTCCCAAAACTATGACTCAAGGCTGAAACAAGAGCGCAGGCGAAGCCAGAGGTACCACTGAGCAAATCTTTCAGACGATGTGGCGTCTTAAGTGGTTTATAGGCCAGGTGGCAAATAAAACTGCTTTTTAGTCGAAGTGCCAGGAAAAACAACAACTCCTGTGGTGAACATTTTCTGCTCCAACAGCTGATGCAGAAAAAGTTGGGTCACATGGAAATATTGTGGCAGCAAATTAGGGAAAGGGGATAAAAAAAGGGACGACTCTGCAGAGAGAACAGACAACAGAGTAAATAACTCTGTTAAAACTGCATGCAGCCCATAACAGGGCCAACAAATGGCTGCGTTGTTCTTTTTGGTGGATTTTGATTTTTTTTTTGTTGCTTGTTCTCCAAACTGAATATGTGACTGTTCTGCATTACTGGACATTCTTCCTCCACAAATATCAGGGATTTAACCACTTCCTGTTCATGTGCGCATGATTCAGCCCAACTATGGTCTCATTTCATGACCTTTTGTTTCCTGCATATATCAACTACGAGGCTGAATGTACGTTTTAGAAAATAAGGATGTAAAAAATACAATAAAACAATGGGGGGAAAAGCAATTATGTTTGAGTTTGTTGTTTTTCTGTTCCTAAAAGGTTCAGACTCAACGTGAAGAAAAATACATTTGTATGAAATGAATGATAAATAATTTAAAAGTTTTTATTTAATTAGAAATAAGAAAATTGTCCGCTGTAACATTGTGAGGTTTAGGACTTGCCTCCATTGTCCCTTCCTACATGTAAAACTATTTCTCACCCATTCGCCTGAACCCATGTTATCAGTTTAGATTTCTTTGTATTTCAGTATCCTCATGAACTGTCAAAACTGCTCAAATCTCATGTATAAATTAATTCAATAGAGTATCATTTTCAAAGGAATTTACAAAACATCATATTTCAAATTATTCTGGTCCCGATTTTCATTTGGATCACTTGACTCTTACGACTCTGACAAATGGATGTGCTGATAACTGGCACAAAACTTTAAAAAAAAAAAAAAAAAAAAAAAAGATGGTTTCAACATATTAAACTTTCCATGGTTTAGAAGCACTCAATGGTTTGGGTTTAATTTATTTCCTGGAACATTTACTGAATGTTTCACTTCTCTCTAACAGGTTTTCTAGCTACTGAACTCTGAGATAAAGGCCACCGGTGACAAACAAACAGAAGAACTCTGAGCAACCTTCTGCCGGTAGATATTATATATTAGAGTTGCACGTTCCCCGTAACACAAAACAAACTAAAGCATGGTCAATAAGAAACATCCTGTGGCAGGAAGCTGCATTTTGTGGCTGAAAGAGTCGAGTATGAAACAGTCAAAACTACAAAAAGGCATGAAGGGCATTGGGGCGAAATGGAGCGATCTCAAATCATCAGACGGAGCTTCAAGACTTTGGTGTGTCGGATTTTATAAAATGGCCATTGAATTTCTGACCACACGGATATATTTCCCCTTCACTTAAAGAAAAAAGAAATCACTATAAAGTGACAAATATATTTGTTACTACAACGTAAGCTCTGTCTACCAGATGGCTTAAAAAGAAAAGTAAAAAGTTACAGTTGTTTAGCTGTTCTTTTGATTGTGGGAGGAAAGCAGAGCACCCAGAGAGAAACCACACACACATCAGAGAGAATAATCAAAACTCTATGCAGAGAAACCAGAGGCTCAGTTTCAAACCCAGGACTTTCTTGCTGCATTGCAACAGTCCTGCCAACTCTTCCAATGCGTAGCCCTGGCTGCGATAGTTAGATCAAAATATGCTTTTCATAGACCTAATAGAATCAAGGCCAGAAAACCATCAAGAAATGGATGCAATGCATGCTTTTTTTTTTTACATTGTACGCTCTGCTAAGTTGTACATTTTTGAAAGAAGCTCTGCGAGAGTCTTTTTTGTGGGGAGAAAAAAAAACAACAAAAACAAACTTTGTCCAAGTTGTCCATCAGTTCCAAATCGAAAGTGAAGATCTTCCAGACATCCAAGCCTTGCAGTAAGACGGACCATCGCCACTTGCGCATGTCAAAGTGACCTCAGTGGCTTTCCGTTTCCAAATGTGTCTCTAAGACAAAGGGAGCCCAAAGCCTGGGAGGGTGCAGCTGGTCACCAATACAAACAATAACAAAGACAATGACATGTGCTGAACTCAAACACACACTTTGTCCTTGGCCTAAGTGGACCCTGATGTAAATATTTAGTCAAAACATATGGTACTAGATGCAGCTAGCAGCTTTATTTAGCTTAATCATCAAGTCACATTTTAGATTTTTATTGAACATTAAACCTGTCTGTGCTAATTCTTGGTGTTGCAAGTTTCACTGAAAGCTTTTCTTAATAATTAAATAAATAGTTTTCGTTTCGTTTAAACAAAACAGGGCAAGAGCTAAGACGCGAGGCATTGTTGTTGTCGGTCAACATATACAAAATACCTGCATTCTTTAATGTGCGTTGTCACTTGTAACAAACACCTCACAGGAAATGTTGTAGAGGAAACTCATAATCATTTGTCTGTGCCTTTGATTAAAGATTAAATTCCTCAGAGGAAAAAAGAGGTTTGTGAGTCTAAATAACGGATTTCTTCCATCTGAGTTTACTGAGAGTCTGGGGACCACTGAGAGGAATGTGAAAAAAACAAAACTGAGGGCGGTTATGCTGCTCAGGGAGTGCCCCCATTTCTTTCGCTAATGAAACGCATCTGGAGACGCTGAGCTCAGGCAGCTTTGAGGCGCTCGCTCTGACAAGACTCTGCTATTGTCACAACAAAAACAAAGGTGGTTCTAGGTGGACAAAAAGGCCATTTTGGTCGGACGTGTGGCTACTTACAACATGGAGCAGCTTCAGGACGTCAACAAACCTGCGAGAAACAGGAAAGGAGAAAAAGCAAATGAGGCTACAGTCGGCGAGTGAGGAGCTCATTGTTTTAAAACTAAAGTATTAGAAATAACCTCAGGCAAGTATTTCCCTGTAAAGACTGAGTTAAATGAAATGATGTCTGTTGGTTCAAAACAGGTTAACATTATACATCACATGCATATTTATGAAGTGAAACAGGTTTGCATCTGTTTCATAGAAAATGTTTGTGAAATAAAATGATCTCCTATGGATATTATTTGAAATTTGTGTTAAGTATCTGCATTTTGTTTCCATTTAGTCATTTCTATTTAAAATATACCAATCCAGAGGAAGACGTTTATCTCAGAACTAGACTAAAAATAAAACCAAAGCTATTAACCAAGGTTGATACAAACTCTGCAAGTTCCATACAAATGCTTTAATTGCCTTTTCAAACTTTGTCCCATTACAGCCACTAATGATGATGCATTTTACTTGCATAGATAGGCAAGTAAAATGCCTATCTATGCATAGGCATAGATAAGCCTATGCGTAGGCCTATCTATGTTTGTTTACCTTCCAGTTAAACTCGTTAACTGGAAGGTAAAATTAAACAGGTTTTCAAATCTGTCAACAAGTAAAAATCTTAAAAGTGTGGCTGGCTTATGCACTAAAGCAGGTTGTCTCTTGCCATGTGTCCCAGCTTTGCACATCTAGATACTGAAGGTGTGGAGCTTTCTGCATTACAAAAAAGATCAGCTCAGTCAGAACAGATAGAGAATGTCTGTCAACATCAATTTTCAAGTTTTGCCACAGATTCTTGGCAAAACCTGTTATACAGAGTGTTCAATTTTCAGCCCCACATAGAGCTGTGGGCAAAACAGCTCTGAACTAATGAGAGCATAACCTGCTCTCATTTGTCTTTCTACACAAGTCCATTAGTTTCTCATCTCCCTTCACTGCTCCGTCTGGCATTTCTCCCATTGAGCTCAATTTCTCAGAATGAATTTCATCTGGGCCAATCAGTCCTGAATGAAATTCAGAAGGAGGAGTCGTGAAAGAGGTCGATTTTCTGCGCCGTTTTAGAATTGCAGCCTGTTTATGGTTTAGTTTGTTCATGTCAGCAAAGGAAGTGAACGAAGCCATTCAGCCTCTCTCTTTTCCAACAAAGGTTTTCTTCTTGACAGTTTTTCATGAAGGCCAGGTTTGTAGAGTGCAGAGCTAATTGTTGTCCTGTCTCCTGCTCCAGAATTAGCATGGAGATTTTGTCTGTCAGCTGCTCTGATTTCTGGTTTCCTTGCTTGACCTGCCAGTTTAGGTAGACATCCATGCCTTTATTCCTTTGCCATCGTGATGCTGTTTGTTCACTAATGTTCTCTAATAAACCTTTAAGGCCTTCACAAAGCAGCTGGATACTAATTAGGTGACCCATGAAAGAGAATTGGTTGCACCATATTTTAATTTGGATGGAATGAGAGTAAAAGATGCTGACTACAAATGCAATCTAAAAAAAAGCTAACTTGGAAGTCATGTATTATTATGCATTGATAGTTGACACTTTGCACCTATCAATGCTACTTTGCATTAGTCTGTGACAGAATATAAGCTTGTGGTTGTAATGTGACAAAAACATTGAAGAGTCCAAAGGAGTTGGATGCTTTTCCAAGGCGCCACATAACCTAGATAGCAGTGAGAGAGATTAAAAACATTTAACTCACACACTCTCGGAGGTCATGATCTCGGTAGCGATGTGTTGTATCTTACTTTTCGTCTGTTCACTCTGCACCTGTAAAAGATGCAGAACCAGAGTTTCACTCAGCGCATTAACATTTCTGCGTTACAGACAGTGAGCACATTGAAGCAGATCTTCCATTTCAGTGCTGAAGTGAACAATGAGAAGAAGAAAGGAAGGGCAAATGCTGTGTGCCGATTCTCGCTGCACAAACCTACCGACGTCGGAAACTCACCGTACTCTGCGCTGGATCATCTTCATCCTCCTCATCGGAGGTGTTGACTGCGATGTCATCGTCGGAGAAAGTGTCACTAATAAACGCTGCCTCCTCATCAGCAGAGTTTCTGTTCAGATTGCAAACATGAAAATGTTAATAGAGAATTAGCAAACTCTGTTTATAACACAAATATATTCTGACATGCGGTTAGCAAACAGGAAAGCAAGCTGGCTTAAAATAGTGACTGCGTGAGATAAGAGGGGGTTTAAATTTGAAATGCTTGCTTCAGCACATTATCTGATGACTCGTCCCCTTCAAAGAAAGCTTATTCTCTCTCCCTATATATATATATGTATATATATATACATATATATATATCATGCTCAAACTGAAAAGGAAGTTTTACAAACAAAAAACAAAAACAAAGTTAGCATGCAAGAAAAAAAACCCCTCTGAAATACAAATAATCACTTCTGTCACGCCCCGCTAACGCCAGTCCAGCTGCTTGTATATAATCAGAGTGTTAATTTGGATTGACTCTGCCAAACCCAACAGGTGTCTAGAAAACATGAACCAGGCATAAATTACAAACCATGAGCTTGTAGCTTACTGTGCTCAAAAAGATTACAGTGGAAAAAAATTGCTTTCAAGATGCTTCTAAAATTCCACTATTCCCTCAGGGAGCGCTGCAGCTGAAACAGCGGCACCACCCTTAAAACAACTGCACAGAAACACTACAGCATTCAGAGCGTTTGGGTCATCAGAGCCGTCGCTCTTACCTATGAACCATTCTTTGAGGTCTGCTAAAAGTACTTTTAGCATGCATCTGTTGCTCAGTTTGAACTACAATGATGAGGGAGGCATGTTTGGCAGAACAAAGCAGAAACCTGACAGGCTTTTTACTGTCTTCATTCTTCCTATTTGTGTGCACACATGTATTCATAGCAATACTAGTGCAACATGTATACAAAGAGAACAAAAACACAGAGATACTGTTGTCGTCTGAAGCTTTGACCACATTAAATTTGGTATTTTCTGTCTATTAGGGGACATAGTCTTTAATAATCCCTGTGGAATACCTGAAGAGTCCTTTCCTCTTCTTGTTATTTTTCTATATGATTCCTTGAGGATCATCGCTTTTTAATAATTCAGTTTGATCCACATTTCTTCAACAATAGCTGCGCTTACCAAAAAAACATTTGCAATATACAAATATAAGTTCCCATTTTACAGCCAAGGCTTCTTGCACAGTTATGGAGTTGGACATTTATGTTGTAATTATATCTAGTTTAGATTACTGCAGCTCTTTGTACATTTGCTCTTGATTGGTCATCATTAATGTTTTTGTAAGCCATATGAAAGAGTCAGGTTCTGCCAGTAACCAAGTATTTTGTAGGTGAACTAACAGTGACATCATGCAGCACACACTGATGAAGAGAACTGAAACTAAGTTTACCTGTGGTATTCTGTTGGTGTCTGATCCTGTTCTGAGTTTTTCACAAGAGAGAAATATGGGTCCTGTGTCTCATAAATCCCCTCATCGTCATGAGGAGATCTCGGCCAGCCTTCTGTGTGGAAACCTGGATCAGAGCGAGCCTGTCCCACATTTACATTCTCATATTGTAGAACATTGTCATATAGAGGAATGGTCTCATAGACGGGAGACTCCTTGGGTTCAGGGTAAAGCTCATCTCCGTCAACACTCTGTTCAACGTCGGTTTGTGAGTGATGGAAATTGTTATCGGTGCCAACAAATACTGGGAAGTTCTGCTGTACAAAACGATCCCTGTGAGGTTCTGGTATGGAATCATTCGCCGTGGATTCATTAGTCCGGTCTGGTTTTGCCGGCGTCTTTGGTGGTGTCTTCTTGACGAGCTTCAGTTCTAGCATTTTCTTGAAGGAATTTCCCCTCTGTGCTTCAGAGCGACTGTGGTCAGCAGAAGAAAAGGATTTGGCTTTCTTTTTGGCGGTGCTACTACGAGAAGGCTTATTGTTTCCAGCCATTGCATGTTTTTTGCTGGGTTTCTCATCAGGAGTTAAAGGCAGTTCCCGTCTCATCAATTCCTTCGATACTCCATCTGGTACAGTACTGACTTGCCTTGCCTCAAAGCCTTCTAACTTATTCACACCTTTACCCTCCAATATTTCCTTCTTCTGAATGAGTCCCAAAGAGCTGTTGTTTCTACGATGCTTCCTTGCCGTTTTGTTTTCCATGCTTTTGTCCTCTGCTGAAAAAATGGTGGTTGGAAGGTCTTCGAGTTCAGGTTGTTTAAGCAATGTGTGAAAAGGCATACGGTTACTTTCTCCCTGATCATCCACAACTTTCTTCTGCATCTCATCAACCTCACCATCAACACATAACTCTATCTCATGGATGCCGCTGCTCCTACTTGAATCTTCAACCCGCATGTCCTTAGACGGAGTCTGCACAGAAGGGGAAGGTGTGTTCGAATGGTTAGACAGCAAAGGCTTTTTCCTGAAAGGAGGGACTGGAGGTGGACAGGCTCGCCTTGCAGACAGAAACACTGGTGGCCTGTTTTCATTGCCGGGTTTGCTGACGGATAAGGATGAGCATCCTTTTCCGTCTGTTGATACCTCTACCTCTTTGACACTTGCTTCCCTCTTTTCCTGGACAGCAGTTTCATCCCTGTCCTTCTCCACCTTTTCCTGATGGGCAGGGACACCTCTCCTGGGTTTCCGTGGAACAGGGACAGGGTGAGGCTTCCTAAGGACTGGTGGGGGACGTTTGGGTTGTAACGCACTGGTTTGCTCTTTGCCAAGGCTACCAGCCTTTTGTCCTGTTCCATGTACGTCTGGACTTATTGCACTGGTCTCTATACCTTCACTTGATGATCTGGGAGATGGCCCAACACCGTTTTCAGTACTGAGATTGTAAGAGTCAGAGTTGTGGTTTTGGTTCCTGGTGATTTTATCGTCATTAATGATGTGACCATTGCTTGATAAATTGTTCATCACTTGGGACTTGGTGTTGTTTGTTTTCCCTCGGTTGTTATCCTGAAACCCCCGAGGTATAGGAACAGTCTTTTGCTTTTCTTCTGTCTTGCCTACATGTGATGATTCGAAGTCTTTTTCCCCCTGCTCAAGCTTCTTGTTCTTAATGCATGCGCAGCTTTTTTGGTTGCACAGGCAAATGGGAATAATATAATCCCAGTCCGGCTTCTTACTATGTGAAATTCCATTGTGAGAGTTAAGAGTAGCGACTCTTTGATGGGTTTCTAAAGCAGGTTTTTGTTGCACGCTCTTCCAAATCGGGGGCTTGGATTCTGTAGGAGAGAGAAGTTTAGCCAGGCAGGGTTTGGGGGGAAGCGCTGGTTTAACCTTTCTTGGAGGGCCAGGGGACAGAGGCGAGAGGCCATCTCTTCTGGGGACTAGAGGAAACAAGACTGGCCTCTGGTTGGGAATGAACTTTGGCTTGGGGGCTACAGGTGGCCTTTCCATGCCTGAGGACAGAAAAGTAGACAGGGAGCTTAAATGACAACACCAGACAATAATCTCATAACTGGAAAGAAGTATGCAAATAAGTTAAGAGAAAGATATTGCAGACAAATTAGCATGTGGCTAAATCAATGTTCAACTCATAGCCAAAAGTGTTAGAAGAGTAAAGCCAATGTCTTTAGCGTTATTTTGGACATTAATAAAAGTACAAGAAGATTATTTTGAAGTATTTCTATCTGTATCTGATGCACAACTCTGAATATAGCGTAATTTGTAACGGAATAGCACATTTTTAGATGAGGAAAAATATTTGAACGTGTGACGGACAGGTGTTGCCCAGATGTCTCACATTAATGCTAAATGCTCAAATAAGAAGAAGTGATAAATGTCTTTTCTCAGTTGCGGTTTGCCGGTGGAGACTTTTTAGCTGAAGATGTAACAGTATAAGAAGAAGCGAGCAGTCTGTGGGTGGAAAAAAAAACCCATCAAGAAAACTGAGTCAGTGCACTGACATTACCAGTGAACCAATTGAAATGCTCTGAAGAACAAAGGAACCACGGGGTTACTAAGTCAGAGATAACAGCAGCTGATGGCAGACATACTGTGTGAGGAAAAAAATAATTAGAACAACTTTTGGAGGCAGCAACAACCTCCGTATGAGAGGAGCCATAATGTGCTGCACTGTTCCAAGAGGAGTTATATACATACAGTGCGGCCCTCCCAGCATGTTCTGGGTCTTTTTTTTGAGAAAAGCCTCCAAAGAGCAGGGCAGAGGAAACACCCCATCAGTTGCAAACCTTCCCCATCGTCCGATGATGTAGCTCAAAGTTAAGGAGGGGCATTTCCTCACCTAAAAATTTTATATTTTGGTGTTCTGTTACAAATAATGCCTTCTTAGTTGTGTATCAGATAAAAATATAAGTACCAGATAATATCAGTCGAAATGTTGCACTATCAAACCCTTGTTTGGCA